>NC_047659.1:46549866-46849866 GCF_011762505.2 Arvicanthis niloticus | reverse complement strand
GGTTCTTCATTGACAAGCGGATCACTAATTTCACTTATCTTAAAATATTTTAATAGTTCAGACTAATAATCATGGATTTTAGGGGGATTTCAAGGCTTTGTGGCAAGACCCTATTTTTGACACTATCAGCTTTTAATAAGGTGCTTTACTGCTGAGCTAATGATACGCTGTTGGTAGTATTTCTTATAGCTATCTTCAATAGTCATATTCAGGCTAGTGTGAATGTAATAATCATGCCTCAATCAAACCATACTTAGTATGACAAATATTGCATTATACTGTAATTTAGGTATTCACGCTTCTGATAAAAGGCTTAATTCGACTCCTTGAGGAACCAGGGAAACACTATTGATTTTATGCTGGAATGTAAAGTAGCAGCTATTTATATTGCAAGATAGAAATCGCTTCCTAATTAAAATTAAATCAAGAGAAATTAAGAATCTCACGGCCTTCTATGTAGCGGTATACAATCTTAAGTGAAAAATTATACTTTGTATCAGTTGTGCTCCTGCATGGGTTTCTGGGCACAAAGAGATTTGCAGTTCCTCTTGGTAAAAGCAGCCCGTCTTGACTTTTTAAACGTTTCTTAATTCTTCTCTGTAGGAGCATTGCAGTGGATTGGGTGAGTCGTTGATCAGCGGGACTGATTCGTTTTTCTTTTCCCTTTTAAGAAAATGTCAAGGAGATTTTCGGACAGACTATTATCCATCATCATATCCCTTTTAACTGGGACTGCGAGTTCATCCGGCTGCACTTTGGGCACAACCGCAAGAAGCACCTGAACTATGTGGAATTCACTCAGTTCCTCCAGGTAGGTGCCTTACACTCGTATTGTCTAGCACAGAGATTGAGGATGTCCCCGTCTCACCTCCATTCCTCATTTTCCTCTCATGGAAGCAAGCTCTTTAAACTCCTGCAGCCATTTTCTTTCAGCCTGCACTTGCATTTATTTAAGTAGTCAACTTATATTATCCCTTCTTAATTTTTCTGCTTTTAGAAAAATGTTTCGTTGAATTCTACTATGTGAGGTTCAGAGTTCCTTTGCCTCTCACTGCCAAGCACAGGCTCAGATGTTTACCACCTTCAACCTTTCTATAATTATGTCACAAGCTTGTTTAACACAATAGTCATAGAAGTGAGTATAATTTCATTAATATAGCCCTCCATGCCTGTGAACTTTGTATCTGTAGAGCCAAGAAAATTATTGAAAATAATCTGGAAAAAAGTTGCATCTATATTGAACATGCACAAACTTTTTTTTCTTGTCATTATTCCTTGAACAATAAAGTGTAATTACATTTACATAGTATCCACGCTGCATTAGTGGGATTTTTTGTTTTGTTTTTCTTTTCCTTTTTCTGAGACAAAGTTTCTCTGTGTAGCCCTGGCAGTCCTGGAACTCACTCTATAGACCAGAGGGGCCTCAAACTCAGAGATCCACCTGCCTCTGCTTCTCAAGTGGCTGTGATTAAAGGTGTGTGCCACTACCTCTCAGCAGCATTGAGTTTTAGAAGCAGTGTAGAGATTATTTCAAGTACATAAGAAGGGCTTGTGAGCTGGATCAGAGAGTTAAGGCAGATGCCACCAAGCTTGGTAACCTGAGCTTGATATATTAAAGTCATATAGTGGAAAGTGAGAACTGAATCTTGCAAGCTGTCTTCTGACCACCCATGTATACCATGGTGCATGCATGTGTGTGCACATGCACACACACACACATGCACACACGCACATGCATACACACAAATGCACACACACATGCACACACACAAATACATACAGAGGTGAGGGAAATACACTAAATAATAAATGCAAAAACATCGGATGTACACAGGCTGTGTAGAAGAAATGATTTAAAGCATGTGGGGGAACATGAGTAGGCTCTCTGCAAATAGTGACCCGAGGTAAACCTCTAATTCATGACTACAATTATAAATTTGTTTAGGGTTTGTTTACTTTTCTACTTAGTAATGTGTAGGTCAGCCGGGTGGTGGTGGCACATGCCTTTAATCCCAGCACTTGGGAGGCAGAGGCAGGTGGATTTCTGAATTCGAGGCCAGCCTGGTCTATAGAGTGAGTTCCAGGATAGCCAGGACTACACAGAGAAACCCTGTCTCGGGAAAAAAAAAAAAAAAGTAATGTGTAGGTCCCTTGTTCTGGAGGGTATCCCACGATGATCTCCCAGCTGGGGACAGGGTAAGAGCAGAGAGGGTTCGCTACTGTCTTCGTGCTGCCTCCGGCATCTGCACTGTCTGTAGGTCTCCGGCCTGGCCTGATGCGGGAGAGGTCGGGGCCAAAGAACACAGAGCACGAGCAGGAGGGGAGATTGCCTGCCCCCGCTGTTGCCTCCGCTCACTTGCTCGCTGCCACTGTCACTGACTGGTCTCTCCCAAGTGTTGCACCTGTCTCTCCGCGCTGGCAAGGAGATAGCTTGGTGTCTCAGGCAAGTTCTGGGAAAGCAGATCTCTCCCCAAGTGTTACAGCTCTTGTGACAGAAACTCTCGGACACCAGGATGATTCTTGAGCACTTTACTTCCCCTAAATAGAGCCCTTATATACAGTTTCAGGGTGGGTTAGGGTCTGGCAGCTGATAATGCCTATTGGCTTGGTCTGAGAGCTTGGAGATACCTCATCTGCATGTGGGAGGGCCTGAGACACTGTTCCTTGTGACTGATGGTTATAGACCTCTCTGTGGGAGGAGTTGTTGGAGGGCTGAAGCTAAATGAAAAGAACCAGGGCCCGGGAGCAGAGCTGAACTTCTGCTGTCCAATAAGGTTCCGGGGTTCCAAGCTCATGCTTGACCAAGCACCCAGCTGCTTCTCACAGCCCACCGCCCCACAGTAATGTTAACTCATTCAGTCGTTGCTGTTGTTATTAAAGTCTCCTCAGTGCAGTTAAAGCCCAGCCCAGTTAAATCTTATCAATTTCCTATCAGTGACACTCTCCAGGAGTCTCCCATGTGAGCAAAAATTGAGGGTCAGGCGTATGGCTCTGTGCCTGGCATGCATGCTATCCTAGTGTAGCAGAGGATAAAAAAATAGGGGAGAGGGGGGGTAAATTTCCATATAAAGTATGACGCTAATCCTTTAGAAGTAGGCTGTTTGCTGGTTTTCAGTACAGTAATGGCATTTGCAACCTCTATCAGACGTTTTCATAAAGAACAGCCTGGTCTGTTTTAGGAGTCCTCCCATCAACACTTCTCCAGCTTCTGGGGACTATGAATCTGCCTTTTGTTTTTATGGATGTACCTAGTGTAGACATATGAATGAGATTGTATGACAAAATATTTGGTGTGTCTTTTTCCTCCACTTAACATAATATTTAAGATAACTATCAAATCCCAGCACTCAGGAGGCAGAGACAAGCAGACTTCTCGAGTTTGAGGCCAACCTGGTCTACACAGAGAGTTCAACCTCAGCCAGGGATACATAATAAGACCCTATTTCAAAAAAGAATTAGCAATATTGTGAATGGAGTTATAGCTCAATGAAAGAGCACTTGCCTAGTGTAGGTGAAGCCCTAGATTCAATCCATACAGAACAACCACTAGGCCTTTAGCTGGGTATAATTGTTCACACTTGTAGTTTTTGCATTTAGGAGGCTGAGGCAGGGAAATAGGAGTTCAAACCTGGGCTGTATGAGAAGACATTGTCTCAAGTAACAAGCAAACAGAACGACAAAAAAACTACCCACATCATGTGGTGATGATACTCCCTTTATTTCTCTTTTTCGACCTAATATTCATTGTATGACTATATTTTTGTCCACTCATCTGACCTTCTGGTTCTTGTGCACCGGAGCTCCTACAAATATTCACATGCAAATATTCATTAGATGACCCATTTTCAATTCTCTTGTGTATATACGTAGAGACAGAATTGCAGTCTTAAAGTCCTCTATTAACTCCCTTTGTATCCCTCTATTCGGTCTTTCCCTTTTGTGGTGATGGTCATAGCACCCAGGACCTCGTACATGCTAGACAATACTCTCATTGAGCTGTGTCCTGGTCCCTTTGTCTGACATTCTGAGGAAACACTGGACTGTTTTCTAGAGCAGCAGCACCAGGAAATGGTGCTATTATGGTCTGAAGGTGAAGCTGAGCTTGCTACTCTCTGGTTGCTGTCACCTTCAGCCTGAAGAGCCCTTTTGCCCTTTTGGTAAATTGCACATCTCCTGTTCCCTGGATTTCATCATTTCTTAATAGTGGTTTTCTTCTTTGTGAAGGAATGTTTCCCGTATTGGCCCTCCAAAAAAATTAAAATAATTTTGAGACTTTTCTCATGTGTGAAAAGCTTCCATCATTAGACGTAAATGGTTTGATTGGGTGTTGGTTTTTAAGGTGTTTCTTGTATGCTTTCTGCTTTGTGGTGTTGACATTAAGAAACCCAGTGCCATTCTCATTGCAGATTTCTCTTGCATCCTGGGGGTTTTTAGGATTCTCCACCCAACCGCTGCCACTGCCACACCTTTCTCTCATTACCAATGATTGGTTTCTTGACTGGTTGTTTTCAGGTCTTGATCAATAAATTGAAATAAGGGCATCCACAGATGCAGTCTCAAAGAAGCTTTGCTCAGGAGCAAAGTGATAGTACAGAGAGCACACATCAAAACACATGGAAACACACAGAAGCAAGCAGCAGTTGCATGACCACAGAGGGGTCATGAGCTCGAGGGTGTTGCCTAGGGCTTCTTTTATGGAGGAAAGGGAGGGAGGGAGGAAGGGAAGGAGGAAGGAGAGACTTGTTACTAAAGAGCATAACATGGGTAGTTCTCTACTTCAGTTGACAAATTTGAGTTAACCTTTACTGCCCATACTCTTTCCCATAATGCACCTGATTTTAATTATAAGCATACCCCAGTATACATAGGGGTAAGATGGTCAATAGCAGAACCAGCAGGATGGCTCCGTGGGTAAAGGCACTTGCCACCAGATCTGATGAACTGAGTTCAATCCTTAGGACCCATATGATAGAAAGAGAGAACCGACTACCATAAATTGCCCTTTGGCATCCACATGCATGCTATGATATCATGTGTTACTGGGCATTCATGAGGAAATTTCAGTTCTTGAAATTATTTTCCTCTTTGCATTTTTCTTTTAATTTTCAGTCTGTTTTTCTTCTGGCTCTTTAAAGTTTTTAAATGAATATTTGTTATATTTTGAAAATTTTAAGAGTTCTCTTGGTTTTCTGAATATTCCTTCTGAAATTTTTATCTGTTTGTTTGTTTGTTTTAATGGCATTGCTGGGTGTGGTAATATAGTCTGTGGGTTGAGAAAGGGAGAAAATTCCAAATTGGAGTTTAGCTTGGGATACACTTTAAGACTTTGTCTTAAATAAATAAATAGCAAAACCCCCCAGAAAAATAGCATCCCGTCCTTAGAGTGTTATACTGTTCTCCTCCACCTCTTCACTGATATTAAAGATGAGGCTTTCAGTTTCATTTCCTTCAGAGTATATTTGTTACAAATTTCATTTTTCTCCTTCTGTTTCCTCTTTCTGTTTGCTTCTTAAAAAGGTTTATTTCTTACATATATGTGCCTGTGTATGCTCATGTGTACCATGTGTCTCTAGATGTCCTTGGAGGGCCAGAAGAGGACATTGATTCCCCTCCCAGAACTGGAGTTACAAGTGGTGTAAGCCACTCAGGGTGGGTGCTGGGAACTGAGCCTGGGTCCCCAGCTAGAACAGTGAGCACTATGAACCCAGGAGTTGGCTCTCCAGCCTCCTTCTGTTTGTGTTTCCTGCCTTAGCCCCTTGAGTGCTCAGACACCCAGCTTCTACGTTCTCTTCTTGTCTGGGTCTCTGTTTTTTCATAGTAGAGGCATTTGTTGGGTCTGATGGTCCTTTGTTCATATTTAAGAGTAGGACTTACTGATAACTATGGGTTTATGGTAGTCAGTTTAGTTACCTTTCTATTGCTGTGACAAAATACGGTGACCAAGCCATGGAACATGTAGAAGACAGCATTTAATTGGGCTTGTGGATTTGGGGGTTAGAGCCCACGATGGAAGAACAAAGGCGTGGGAGCAGGAATGGTTGAGAGCTCACATCTTGATTCATAAGCAGGAAGCAGAGATAACTCAATATGGCATTTTTGAAACCTCAAAGCCCTCCCCTGGTGGCATACTTTCTCCATCAGGGCCACACCCCCAAAGCCTCCCCAAATAGCTACCAACTGCTGGAGTCCAAGTAAGCGCGAGCCTGTGGGGGCCATTCTCTTTTACACAGCCAGCAGAGGATTTATTAACTTTAGACCTGGCTGTAAAATGCTGTGGTGAGGCCATTTGTTGGAATCCTGGGACTCCCCTGTGTTAAGGCCTTTGGATTAGTGAATGAGTTCATCTGCTCTATTTAAGAAATGGTTACCTGGGCTGAGGAGATGACTCAGCATGTATAGTGCTTGCTTCACAAGGATGAGAATCAGTTCAACCCCTAATACTCACACCAGAGAAGGTGGGTGGGCATGTTTACATGATGGGATACCTGTAATCCCAGGGCTGTGTGAGGCAGAAGCAGGAGGACCACTGGACTTGATAGCTGCTGTCCTGGCTCCGGGTTCGGTGAAAGAGTCTGTCTGAGGGGAGTAAGGGGATTGTAAGGTGAGAGCATAGCGCAGGACGGCCGGTGTCCTTCTGTGGCTTCTACTTTCCATGCATGCATACTCTTACACACCACACACATGCTCACACACAGACACACACAACACCTCACACACACACCACACACACCACACACACAATACCACACACACCACACATACCACACACACAATACCACACACATATACACATACACACTACTCATACCCCCCACACTACATATACCACACACACAATACCACACATAACACATATACACATAACACTACACACCACACACACTACACACACATCACCCATACCACACACACACCACACACATACACATACAGACTACACATACCACACACATACTACACATACCACACACACAATACCACACATAACACATATACACACAAAACTACACACCACACATACTACACACACACACCACACATACCACACACACAACACCACACATATACACACACATATACACATACCACACATACTACACATATCACACACACACACACACTACACATACCACACACACACAATACCATGCATAACACATATACACACAACACTACACACCACACATATCACACATACACCATAACACACCACACACACACCACACACAGACACACACACACACAATACCACACATACATACACACACACACTTCATATATACCACAATACAACACTACACACATACACACACATTACACATACCACACACACAATACCACATATAACACACAATACTACACACTACACATATTACACACACACCACACATACCACACACACACACCATAACACACCACACACAACACACACACACGCACACACACACACACAGAGCAGTTACCTGTCTACCCATCAGCCATTAGCCTAGCCTCTCTCTGCCTTCTACTAACGCTGGCAGAAAACTTAAAAGGTTGCCAGAAGAACCAAGGCTGATGGAAGTTGGTGTAGAAAACAACCCTGAAAGAGGGAAATAAACTTAAATCCATGTCGGTAGCAACTGTCCATAGCCTCCAGCTCTAGTCTCTACCCAACAACCAGACTACAAAAAATCCAAGTCTCTTATTCAAAGTCTTAGTCAAGGCTGGCTTTGAACTTCTCATCCTTCAAACCCCACCTCTGGAACTAAATGTGTGTGCTTACATATTTTGCATTTCCAATGGGATCCCAGCCTTTATTTGATCCTCATGCCAACCATGCCTGGAGGGCTCATGCCGCCTCTGTAGAGCCATCTAGAGTTCTTGACCCACTGAAAGATTTAGAAGGTTTGATAGACTTGTCTTTAGTTCTTATCCTGCTGAGAATTATTTGAACATCTATTATGAAATCTCACACACATATAGAAAACCACATAAAACAAGTGGATAGCATAATGAATTATAAAACAAATATTTGCTAAGTTAATTTTAATGACTTGAATTACTATTGAGATATCAAAAGTCCACGGGAAATATAATTAAAACCAGATGTGGTGGTTGCATGCATATAGTTCTGGTACTTGGGAGCTGAAGGCAGAAGAATCAGGAATTCAAGGCTAGCTTTGGCTACACAGAGTTCAAAGCCAACCTGGACTACATAAACGAGACCCTGGTTTTTGTTATGTTGTTTTTTTAAAGATATGCATACATACATAAAAAATAAAAATTATTTTATTTATCTATATGCCCATTCATCCATATACCCAGCCCCCAGCCCCCTAAAGTACTTTAAATGTCAGGAAAAGGAAAGCCAGTACTTTGGTGAATGGATGCAATGACAATATTCCATCTTACCTTTGGACAAGCTTTAAATGTGACTGTAATTTGCAGCTGCATGGAACATGAGCATGTGAATACACATCACATGTTGTGCCAGCTCATCCATTTGGATTACATCATGAGTGCCTAAGACAGAAATGTTCTGGTTTAGACTTTGGTCTCATACTCCTGGGTACATTTTACTTTTTTTTTTTTTTTTTGGTTTTTCTAGACAGGGTTTCTCTGTATAGCCCTGGCTGTCCTGGAACTCACTCTGTAGACCAGGCTGGCCTCGAACTCAGAGATCCACCTGCCTCTGCCTCCCAAGTGCTGGGATTAAGGGCGTGCGCCACCACTGCCCGGCTCATTTTACTATTTTTATTGATATCATTTGTTAAAGCACTTGGTTTTACAGCAGTTCAAAACCTGGGCGAATTTCTGGACTTCAGCTCGAGAGTGACTGTTCCCAAGTCCTGACAGACTGATAATGAACACAGCTTATAGTTTCCTGTCCCTAACTTTCGATTAGAATTAGGAAGCATCACCATTGGCATTTGGTAGAGTGTCATTCACACTTTGTTCATTTAAAAAGAAAAATCATTTGAAAAAAAAAATGGTGTCTGATGCAGGGAGGAGAGAGACCCATTGGCTCCGATTGCAACATTTAAAAATGAAAAACTGAAACTGAATTCAAACTCTTAATTCAGGAAGCTCTTATGGATGGCAAGTCTTCAAGAGTAAATCACTGTGTATTATAGCAGCTGGAAGCAGGCAGAAAAAAAACAACAACAACAACAAAACGCTGGATACTTTGTTTTCAGTCATGGAATTGGTCCAAGAAAAGTCGGAAGGTTCCCTTTCCCTCTCCTTCGGTAACTGACAGTTCTGATCCACTCTCTTTCCCCAAGGACTACTATGTATCACATCTGTCAGCCTTGTGAACAAATCAGATGCTTTATTGTGAATTCAGAGCCGCAGAACGTGTCCTCAGGATATGCTCCACTTAAACGCAGTTTCTCTCTTCTCCCTGCAGGAATTGCAATTGGAGCATGCAAGGCAAGCTTTTGCGCTGAAAGATAAGAGCAAAAGTGGCATGATCTCAGGTCTGGATTTCAGCGATGTCATGGTCACCATCCGGTCCCACATGCTCACTCCTTTTGTGGAGGAGAACCTGGTCTCAGTAAGTATGAAGACGGGCTTCACTTTCCACTTCCTGAACAGTTTGTGAATGACTGGGTTCTGGAACACCCTCTTGGCTCTTAACTAACCAGGCTTCATGTTTAGGTGTTAGAAGGTTAAACTGTGTGACTCTGTGTGTGTGTGTGTGTGTGTGTGTGTGTAAGGTGAGTGGTGGTTTTTTTCCTCAGGTTTTAACTTTATCCAGAGCTACCATCTTGCTCTCATGTATTTCCATTTATGATGTCCAGTCCAAGGGACATGGGAGTTCATAGACAAGAGATGGTGATTTCTGTACTTCTCTGCAGCCTTGCTATATCATCTTGGCTCTGTCACCTCCCGCCCCAAGCTCTGGCAGTCTAGATACCATGACTTGTTCCTCTGTGTGCTGGAGGAGTACTCCCTGGCCTCTGCACATTTAATAACCACGTTCATGTCAGAAACATGGAGGAAATGTGGGGCCAGCAGCCCCTGGAGTTGTTGCCCTCTGCCCTTTCACCTGTGCACTTAGAGCGTATGTACCAGACATGGGTCTTTTGTTCTGTCAGAGTGCAAATCTCTCTCAGATAATCATGTGGACCCACAGCAAACTCATGCCACCCGCTTCCTCACACGGTGGTGAAACTCTCCTCACCTGCTTTCGTGTCCGCACACTGTGTTATGTGTAAGTTTTTGATTACTGCTTGTTTAGAATGGAGGAGAGCCAATGGGTACGTTTGTTGTTTCAGCTGAAGATCATTATCCGAGACTTACGCTGGGGTAGAAAGATCAACTTCTGGTCTTTCTCTTCAGTGAATTTGAACATGGAGCATGTCATTCTCCCCTTCACATCTCACCCCTGTCCCTGCCTGCTTCTGTACTTTCACCTCATACCCCAACTAAAGATGAAAGGAGGGACGGAAAAGGAATCAGGGAGAGAAGAAGGGAAGAAAATTCAGAGAGGACTCACGCAGTATCAGGATGGAAGGATCCATTTTGTATTTTCCAACTGGGTTAGCTGGTTTACCAAAATACCATCATAATCTTCAGAGGAAAATATTAAGGCCTAGGAGTCTTGCCTTTGGTAGCCAGATTGACATTAATAAAAATAAAATCTGCATGGGAAGGCAGACACTTTTGCCCATTGTTATTTACATTGGAGAAGGTGAAGAATGTAGATATCAAAGAGAAACCAGAAAATCACACTATTTGCAATAGTCTTCTTTGACTGGGGTTGTTACCTTGGTATTTCTATTAGTGTTTCTTTGAATTTTGAATAGTGACAATTCTGCTTCACCTCTGCCTTATAACTTGGGAATTAGACTTTTGGAAACTGAGCAAACAAAACAATCGAACAAAAACAACACTAAAACTTTGACTTTGAGACTATACCTAAATGATGGGCAAGGTGAGTTGCTGTCTCAGCCTCCACAGACCATGCGGGAAGGCCACTGGCCTGCTATTCAGTGTGAGCAGGGCCCTGAGGTGTGGTAAACTTTCATAGAGAGTGAAACCTCCCCAGATCCATTTGGGGAGCTTTGGGGAGTTGTGTTTTGCATGATGCAGGATCAGAGAGCTGCACATAGGTATCTTAAATATAACAATGCCCCCCCCCCCTTTTTTTAGTTGATGTAATAAAATAGTCTTAGGGCTGAAGAGATGGCTCAGCAGTTAAAAGCACTGACTGCTCTTCCAGGGGACTTGAGTTCAATTCCCAGCAACAACATGGTGGCTCACAACCATCCATAACTCCAGGTTCAGGGATCTGATGCCCTTCTCACCCTTCTCTGGCACCAGGCACACCTGTGGTATACCAAATACATGTGGTCAAAATACCAGTATACATAGAATAAAATAATCAATTTTAAATGGTCTTAAAATTTAAGGTTACTTGGTGGTTGAGTGCATGTTGGAAGAGGTTTCAATCTACAGCATGGAAAAAAAATAAAGTAGTGCTTGGTTTTTGTGTATATGCATAGGAAAAAATAAACAAGTTTAGGGAATATTCCTTATTATACATTGATATTTTTCTAGGAGCAGCAGGCATTGAATAGTTGAGGGTCTTGAAGAATCCTGTTTAAATAGCCAGGTTTTGATCTGCAATAATTATATTTGTTGTTTCTGACCTTAGCAATGGGTGAACCATGAACTCCAACTTCCAGATGTTACTTTCTTCCTTAAAACCTAAATTGCATAGCCTTCCCTAAGGGTACAAAGTACACTTTGTTTTAGTTAGATAGCCCCCCTTGTATTTAAGGGCTGGTAGCTAATTGTTTTAATGACAGAGACTCCTTCGGGTCCACTTTGAGAAAAAAAATAAATGCAGAGTCCAAACCACATTTCTTTCTTTTGAGTTTTAAAAGTTGTGTGTTGTTCCTTCCTAGGCTGCCGGAGGGAGTACCTCACACCAAGTTAGCTTCTCCTACTTCAACGCGTTTAACTCCTTACTCAACAATATGGAGCTTGTGCGGAAGATCTACAGCACGTTAGCAGGCACGAGGAAAGACGTTGAAGTCACCAAGGGTAAGATTTAAAAGCTGAATCTTTGAATCCATGCTTTTCATCAGACAGATTGACCAATGTTTGTTTTTCATCAGATAGACAGGAGGCCACTGTAAGCCCACCACAGAACAAGGGGATCAGGAAAGTCAGCTGCCATTTGCATGTGCGTGTTTGACGCATGCGCATGCTTCACGTGCGCCTTAGAAGCCCAGGTGCAGTGTTTAATGAGATACTGAGGTCAGGAATGCAAAAGTGCTTTTGACAGTTTTGAAAAGAGCCTTGGCCCAATCTGTCAAACAGGTCAGTGGCAGTGTGGCGGCAGCTTGTTTGTACTGAAAACTAGTTGCCATGGAGAGAGGAACAAGGCCACTGCTTTTGGGTGAGTGTTGGCCGGGCGTCTTGGGAGACCTCAGGGGCCACCTTTATCTTGTAACTCTGGAGACCAGGGGGAATGAGCAAGAGAAGAACTAGAAAGGATTGTTTTGTTGTTGAAGTTGATCTGTTTCTGCAATTTCATCCTCTTAACAGTTATTTTAACCCCAGCTTTTCGGAAAGTATTTAAATTTAGCTTTACATATTTAGAAAAGTGCTAAAATCTCTCTCTCTCTCTCTCTCTCTCTCTCTCTCTCTCTCTCTCTCTCTCTCTCATATCTCTCTCTCTTCTTCTCTCTCTCTTCTTCTCTCTCTCCTTTTCTCCCTTCTTTCTCCCTCCCCCTATCCTTGCCCTCCCTTTCCCCCTCTCCCCCACCCCCTTTCTCTATGTGACTTTATATTAGACTCTTGAAATACTAACCTTTGTTTCTTTCTCTTCCAGAGGAATTTGCCCAGAGCGCCATACGCTATGGACAGGTTACTCCACTAGAAATTGATATCCTGTACCAGCTTGCGGACCTATATAATGCTTCAGGGTAAGATTTCCAGTGATTCTTTGTGGTGTTTAGTACAGGTGGATCTTTTGAGATGTGACATATAGCACATCCTTTACCAACAGCCTTTTCAGTGTATAGATTCTTTTTTTTAACTAATTTTTTTACTTTGCATCTCAATATCCACCCCCTCTCCTCCCAGTCTCTTCTCCCATAGCCCCTCCCCCACTCCCCCTTCCCCTTTTCCTCTGAGAAGGGGGAGGCTTCTCTGGGTATCACCCTACCTGGCACATCAAGTCTCTGTAGGACTAGGCTCATCCTCTCCCACTGACGCTAGACAAGGCAGCCTAAGTTAGAGGGATGGGATCCATAGACAGGCAACAGATTCAGGGACAGCCCACCCCACTCCAGTTTTTGGGGGACCTACATGAAGACCAAGGTACCCATCTGCTACATATATGTAGAGTGGCTTAGGTCTCGCCCATGCTAGCTCTTTGTTGGTTAAGTCTCTGGGAGCTCCCAAGGGTCCAAGTTAGTTGACTCTGTCTGTCTTCCTGTGGATTCTCTGTCCTCTTCAGGTCCCTCAGTCTTTTCCCTAACTCTTCCCCAAGACTCCCTGAGCTCCATCTAATGTTTGGCTGTGGTTCTCTGCATTTGTTTCCATTGGCTGGTGGGTAGAGCCTCTTGGAGGACAGTTATGCTAGACTCCTGTCTGCAAGCATAACAGAGTATCATTAATAGTGTCAGGGATTGGTTCTTGCCCATGGAGGGTTTCAATTTGAAACAGTCATTGGTTGGCTATTCCCCCAGTTTCTGCTTCATCTTTGTCCCTGAACATCTTGTAGAGGGGATGAAGTTTTCGGTTGAAGGTTTTATGGGTGGGTTGGTGTCCTTATTCCTCCAAGAAGTCTTGGCTGGCTACAGAAGATAATTCGGGCTCCATATCCCCCACTGCTAGGAGTCTTAGGTAGAGTCACCCCATAAACTCCCTGCCCCCCAGCCTCTGGCACATCCTATAGATGTGGCCCCCTTGGATTTCAGTTTTTATTCCCCTGCTCTCCCTACACCTGCCCCCTGCCCCCATTCTTGTCCCCATCCCCTCACCCATCCAATTCCCTCCCCCCATCTACCTCTAATGTCTATTTTATTTCCCCTTCTGAGAAAGATTCAAGCATTCTCCCTTGGGCTCTCCTTGTTATTTAGCTTCTTTGGGTCTGTGGATTGTTGGGTGGTTAGCCTAGACTTCATAGCTAATCTTCACTTATAAATGAGTACATACCATGCATGTTCTTTGTGGGGGCACACCTTTAATTCTAGTGCTCAGGGGGCAGAGGTAATTGAGCTTCTGAGAGTTCAAGGCCAGCCTGTTCTACATAAGGAAGTTGCAGGACAGCCAGGGCTACACAGTACCTGTGTCCAAAACAAAAACAAAAGAAAGAATTAAATTAAATAAGCTTTGTCTTCAGTGTATAGATTCTTAGCAAGAGAAATGGGAGGAGAGAAACAGAAGATGGAGGGCCAGAGAGGCAGAGGGAGGGAGAGAGAGGAAGAACTAGGGGCAGAAGCAAAGGGAGTGGGTTGGAGCAAAGAGCCAAGAGATGAAAGCAGAGGAGGGGGCTGGGGAGAATGAGAGAAGGGGTTCAGGGTGAGAGTGCAGAGGGAGAGGGAGGAAAATGAGAAGCAGAGAGTTGAGGAGAGGGAGAAGATGGACTTAATGCAGGTTTTCCCGGTGGTTTGAATTTAACGAGATTTGTAGAAACTTGGTTAAGTTTGTAAATTCATTTAAATAAGGCTGAGGTACATGGAAGAACATCCTTTTGGATCGCCATAAAAGGTGTTTTTTTTTCTGAATAGCGAGTACCCAATTTGTGTCGGAGAGTATTACTTTCTTAAGATATGCCTAATACAGCATCATACTTCTTCCAGCGACAAGCTCAGATGTTTGTTTATGCCTTTGTTATAAGTTAAAAACACAAAAGTGTGTAAAGGGCATTTAACATGCAAATACATGCAAAAGTATGCAAATGTACGCAGAGCCCTCAAGCACAAGCGCCCTGTGGAGCGAATGGTCTGTTTAAAAGCCTGGGTTGTTGTTGTTTCTGGTTCTTTAAATAGTAATATTGGATATACTGGGCCTGACGGGATGGATCTGCAGTTCAGGACACTTGCTCCTTTTGCAGAGGACTCAGGTTTGATCCCAGCATCCATCCGCATTGGGTGGCAGGTACCTGCTTTGGAACTTCAGCTCCAAAGGATATAACACTCTCTGGTGGCTCCAGAGGGCACCTGCACTCACAAGCGCAAACCTGCACCTGCACATACATACAAAGACACATAATTAAAAATAATTTTTAAATATCTGAGGACTGCAGGAGTTGGATACGCATAGCATATGTGCCTTCTTGCCTTCTCGCCGCATGGCACATTTCTAGACAGATGATATTTAGTCTTTCAGCTGCCTTGTATGCCAGCAGTGTTGGGTGATTGACAAAAACAACCAGGCCGTGTCTCAACCATCTAAAATTCACACGCTTAGACAAATGCTTTGAGCCTCTTTCATGTGAATACATGTTTTTTTTTTTTTTAAAGTCCTTCTCAAAGCTACATCTAAAGTGACCTTTTATCTGGCTCACAGAATGTACTTATTTTTAAGTCAGTTTTGACATCCATAGTGCTGCGTTCACATGATTCAAAACTCAAGGGCTTTGAAGAAGAGTACTATAAAAAAAGAAAGAAGGAAAGAATGGAAGAAGGAAAGAGAGAGAGAGAGAGAGAAAGAAAGAAAAAGAAAGAATGAATGAATAAGACTCCTTCTAGCTTACTGTCTTCCTCCCTGTTTCTAACCTTCCTGTGGGACACTGGGGACTTCTGCATTGTGGAGCGGGAATGTGGACCTTTGCTTTGGTGGGATCCCTGCTCACTGGTCAAGTCCATCATTAGAATTCCGTTAGTTCCCTCCACGGGGATTTCTCTGGAGGCTTTTGCTTTTGTTGTAAATAAGATCTGAAGGTTCATTGTTTTTCCTCACTAAAATGGTCATAAAATGTGAATAAGAAAGTGGCCCCTATAAATACTATCTCTTCAGCATTTGGGGGAGAAAGCTGTGCTCTACCTGAGGGGTTTGTCTGTCTAACAGTTCTCTCTGCCACCTTTCTCCCTTAAGGCGCTTGACTCTGGCAGACATCGAGAGAATAGCCCCACTGGCCGAGGGGGCCTTGCCTTACAACCTGGCAGAGCTTCAGAGGCAGGTATGAGCAGTTCGTGGTGACTCTGTCCACCTTCAAAAATGCTGAAATGGGGAGGCTGGAGAGATGGCTCAGAGGCTAAGAGCACTGGCTGCTCTTCCAGAGGATCCTGGTTCAGTTCTCTGCATGTGGCAGCTCACAACTGTCTGTAACTCCAATTCCAGGGGATCCCATGCCCTCACATGTTAGCAAAACACCAATGCACATTAAAAATAAGAAGAAATCATCATCATCATCATCATCATCATCATCATCATCATCATAATAATAATAATAATAAAAAAGCTGACGTGAGGTAAGGAAACAAGCCTAAAAGACTGGCATGAATTTTAAAGGCTCTAGGGGCCCTAGCTTGGAGGTTCTGTTTGTCTCCCACATCCTGGAGACCTGATGCGATGTGATGACTAGGTTTTAAGTTTCAATCTTCTAGCTTATTAAGATGAGGAAAGTAAGAGTTACGCTTGGGGGTGTGACCTCCTTAGCAGTCATTTGCTTAAGCAGCCTTAAAGATAAATTAGTGTTCAGGCCACTTTGTGGTTAAGCTGATATTTATAGGACTTTTTTTTTTTTTTTTTTTTTTACAAAGCATTTTGCAATTGAAACAAACTTGTCACTGTGATTGTGCCTAACAGATTACAGGACGGAAAAAGAAAATGTATCTGATTAGTGAACCATAAAGAAACTTTGTTTTTCTTTAATGTTAAATATAATAAAAATGAGGCCAATGTCTTGTAATGTTAGTGCAGCTCCATTTTGGATTTTCTAAATGTTCTCAGTAGAAAAAGCCAGACCCCATGAGATAACCTCCAAGATTGAATGGAGCCACTTTTTCAGAAAAGGAAGTCTTGTTTTAAGTGGAAACCTGGACTTCTGGAGGAGGATCATGGGGCCTTGTGGGGTCTGAGGTCTTGAGGAGCTGGCCTCTTCCCCCTGATATTCCATTGGGCTTAGCCTTGAAGAACCTCTATTTCTCATTGTTCTTCATGAGGTTTTATGAAGTATTGGGAGACAGGAGAAGAAGTGAGGAACAGAAGGACAGAGACCAGTAGGGCATAAGGGTCACCTTGCCAAAGCACATGTATCTGCCTGTTCTTCATGTGACTTCTTGGTGAGCAGCCAGGGGTCGGCTTGCTGTTACCTTCCTTTGCCAATCAGGTTAGTGAGAAATCAAAGTACTCAGCCAGTATGGTGATGAGCGTCTGCAAGCCAGCACTCAGGAAGCTGAGGCAAAAAGATGCCATGAGTTCAAGGCCCACCGGAGCTACATGACAAGACTGTGATTACAAACCAACCAACCATGTTATTGACTGTGGGAAGGTCTGGTAGGAAATGTTTCTTCTGCTTGAGCTCCATAGAAAAATAAAGAATATTTTACTCAGTTGAAGCAAAGGGAAAATGCAAAAGAGCCCTTTGGTGCTTTAACTTATGGCCACGCTTTGTCTACGCATAGATCAGCGGTCTCTCTCGTGCAGAGGTTTAGCTTTTTGGTTTCCCCTTGCTCAAAATCTTTTGTTTTCTGTTTCCAAAGATTCCTTTCCATTTTTTGTTTTGTTTTGTTTTTTTCAGATAAAGACTACATAGTCCAGGCTAGCCTCAAACTCATTGTATAGCTAGGGTTAGCTCTGACTTCCTGACCCTCTAGTTTCCCCTTTCCAATCACTGGAATTATAAATTGGCCATCCACTGGGCTTCAAAGTTTATTTCTATTGTAAGTTCTCAGTTCTTAAAAATAGGTGGGTTTCAGCACTTGGGAGACAGAGGCAGGTGGATTTCTGAGTTGAAGGTGAGCCTGGTCTTCAGAGTGAGTTCCAGGACAGCTAGGGCTACACAGAGAAACCCTGTCTCCAAAAACAAAAACAACAACAACAAAAAATTTTATACACAGAGAAACCCTGTCTCAAAAAATCAAACCAAAAAAAAAAAAAAAAAAAAAAAAAAGGTGGGTTTATTGAAATTCATTGTTTTTTTTTAATAAAAATTTATAACATAAAAACTTAAGACATTGAAATATTTAACGACTTCTTACCAAATTGAACTTTGTATTTTGTACTGTGCATTTATGAAAATTGCTCTTGAGTTTTGAAAAACTTAATTGTGAAAAGATGTTGTTCAATGAATGTTCTGTCACTATCATATCTGACCTTGGAGATGTTGTTCATATCTGTTACTGGGGCTGGGGAGGACTCAGTGGTAGAGTGCTGGTATAATGTTTGTGAGACCCTGATTCACAGACACCACAAAAATAAATTAATAAACAAACAAGCATGCAAATACTTGTAACTGAGAAATAGTTCATTTAGCTTCTTCCAAATAAGTTAGTGTCAGCAGGATAGCTTAGTGTCTTATTCAGGAATCTCTAGAGCATCAGTTCTCAACCTGTGGGTCTTGATACCCTCCTCCCCTGGGAAGACCATTGGAAAACACAGATATTTATATTATTTTATATAAATTTATATTTATATTCATAGCAGTAGCAAAATTATAGCTATGAAGTAACAATAAAAATAATTTTATGGTTGGGGATCACCACAACATAAAGAACTATATTAAAGGGTCACAGCCAAGCTTAATCCCTGAGTTTGATTCTTAGAACTCATTTAGTAGAAGGACAGAATTAATTCCTGGAAGATGTCCTGTGGCCTCCAGGTTTACATGGTGGCATGCACACACATCACATAAAAAATAAACAAAAAAAAAAGCAATTCACATTAATGAACTTAAAAGTCCCAACTCATGTACTGTGACTTCTACAAATAAGTTAAAATTTAAAAATTCTCTTTAAAACAAACCCCACTTTGGCAGCTGGACACAGTCCAGGATGCCCGTCATCCCAGCAGCAGGAGGCTAAGGAGGAGGATGCTCACCCTGAGGCCAGCCTGTGCTGCTTAGCAGGACCCTACTTCAAACCAGGACTCCTCATTTCCTCTGTGACCCTGCTTCTGATGCTCACTGCCCCTTGCCCACCATTCTTGCTTCTAGCAGTTTTCCAGAGGTCAGATCTGTAACTCATTTCTAAGAAGGTGATATTATTACAGGAGTGACTTTTCTTTAAACAGGACAGCTTACCTATATAGTGACAATGCCGAACTCCAAATGGAGCACAGAGATTTTTCATATACAAGGATCCTCCTGTCTCCCCCACACACTCATCCCCCAGCCAGTCTAGCTTAGACTACAAGCTCTAGGTTTAGGAAAGACCCTCTCTCAAATGATAAGGTGGAGACCAATAGAGAAGGACACCTGATGTCAACCTCTGGTCTCCACATGACCTTATGCAATGACAACTTTGACAAGGGTCTTAGTTTTGCCTACTGTTGAAGAGACACACTCACCTTTATATCTCCTGAGTGTAGTCTTTACTGATAGTGAGTGCAAGTGTGGGAGACAGCTCAGCAGGTACAAAGCACATACTACAAAAGCCTGACCACCTGAGTTTGGTCCCCAGAATCCACTGAAAGGTGAAAAGAAAGAAGTGACTAAGTAGTTCTCTGACATCTACCTGTGAGCCAGGGGCACGTGTCACCCAAGCATTACACACACACACCACCACCACCACCACCACCACCAGTGTCTTAGTAAAGGTTTCTTTTGCTGTGAAGATACACCATGGCAACTGCAATTTCTATAAAGGAAAGCATTTAATTGGAGCTAGCATGGTTTCAGAGGTTCAGTCCGTTATCATGGCGGAAACCATGGCAACCTGCAGTTAGACATGGTGCTGGAGAAGGAGCTATGAGTTCTCCATTTTTATTCACATGCAGCAGAAGGAAACTGCAAGCCACACTGGGTGTGGCTTGAGCATAGGAGACCTCAAAGCCTGTCCCCATAGTGACATACTTCCTTCAACAAGGCCAAACCTTCTCTAACCAAGCCACATCTCCTAATAGTGCCACTCTCTATGGGCCAAACATTCAAATACATGAGGCTGTGGGGCCCATTTCTATTCAAACCACCACAGACAGTAAATAAAATTTAAAAGCAGATGTCCAAGAATGCTTGAATTATCATTAAACTTGAGACATTTACTGTGAGAAGAAAGGAGTGCATGAATATGGTATATGGTGAAAAAATGATATTTTTTCCTGCTTGTGACAGGGTTCTGTTATGTTGTACAGGCTAGCCTTTGACTCTCAGTCCATATGTCTCAGCCTCCCAGGTGCTGGGATTAAAAGGTGTGCTTGATTATACCCATCTAGACAATGTAACTTTGTGGGGTGTGGCAACAAAGAGTCTGTAATCTCCATACATGGTTGGTGGGGGAATCGGGCAAGAGAATCATCAGGAGTTCAGGGCCAGCCTTGGCCACACAACAGATTTGAGGTTGGCTTGGATTACATAAAATAGTATCTCAGAGTGGAGTAGGGGTGAGGGAAAGAGAAGAGAGAGCTTGGAGGTTTCTTTTGTGTTCTTGGGGTTGAACCTCAGCCTCCTACATGTTATGCAAGTACTCTACCCCAAGTACTCTATATCAGCAGCTCAAAAAAAAATGAACCCTGCCCCACCGCTACTGGCCTTAAACTCACTTTGTAGCAAAGGCTGGTTTTGAACTTGTATCCTTCTGCTTCCATCTCCTGAGTGCTGGAATTACAGCTGTGTACTTCTCCACCTGTTTGTGAGTGCTGGGGATCGAACCCAGGGTTCATTGTTCTAACTGAGCTATGTCTACACTTCCTCCAATGGAAGTTGTAATTTGAAGAAACTAAGTTAGGTAAAAGTTAATAAAAGGCTGCAGAGAAAAAGATGTGCACATGTTTAATGCTTGTACCAGTTTGGAGGTTAAGCCTGGGTTATCCCTCTATGACCATGGGCAAACGATTCTCCTTATTTTTTTCTCTATGTGTGCTCCATGTTTACTCTTTCAACTATTTGGGGTAAATGGTCTGTGATGAACCTTCTCAGGCATATAACCTGTGTGTGTGTATGTATGTGTGTGTGTGTGTGTGTTGTGTTTCTATGAGAAAGTATTTTAAAGCTCTATGCTGTTGCTCAAAATGAGCTGAGTTGAGCTCTGCCTTAACATTCCTAGGATGACTGCATCTTTATTTCACACATGCTGTTTCTTATTCTGAGGGCTTTGTCTCTCTGTGTAGTCTGTAGTCTCTTGGACCATCTTTGGTCTTGGATTCATGAATACACAGAGGAAAACATTACAGTTTACTTGCTAACTCCACAAAAGTGAAACATGTTCTCAATCAAAAAGGAGGAAGTCAGGTTTATATGAAAGCTGTTATTTATTTACAAATCATTAATCTCATTAAACGTTTTAGGTCAGAAGATACTGCAGTCTTTAATGGGTCTGAACTCCCTCATATTGGGAGGAAAGTATGCATACATTGTTTTATGCATAGAAATAAGAAAATAATTAAAATGTGTATATTTTCCCTGTACCCACTTGGTCCTTCTATACTGTCATGGCTTTGGGTTTTAGTCATACTTTGTAAGGCTAATAATACAGAACGGCAATGGAAGACCTGGAAAACCGTAAGTGTGGCTCAGAGTGGCTTCCGTTTGTGTTGCTCAGCCCTGCCTTGCTCCTCTGACCGCGTGCACATCATGTAGAACCCAGCTTTGTTGTTCTCAGACACTTGCTGTAAAATTGACTTCAGATATTCTTGTTCTCCCAAATTGGTATGTGTTGTTGGAAGAAGCTTTCTCTCCATTGAGTTGACATGCTCTATAAAGCAGCTTGGTGTAGGCTTGGTTTGTTAACTGACAGGATCCCTTCCTACGATTAACACAAATAAATAAATAAACAAGCAAGCAAACAAATGAACCTCGTTTCAAATGAAATCTCAAATTCCCGAGGGAGCCAGTTAAAAGCATTTAAGAATCTCAACTTCATTCTGCTTTGACAAACACTTAATTAGCCTCGTTAACTATCAGCTTTAACCTTATCAGGTTAACTTATTAACCTTATTGGGTCCTAACCTTAAGGGGAAAGTGCCTTTGGCCCCTTTGCTCACAGTAGGTGATTGTCTCAGACCTGAATATTTTCCTTTAGCCTAAATGCTAAAAACTCAGCACATAGTCATTATAGGAATGACAGTTATAGGGACATTGCATTTATGAATATTCATGATGTGAAACCTATAGCATTAATTACATTAATTTGCATAGCTGAATACAAGGAAAGCATAAGTTGTAATGATAACTAAGCCTTAAGAAAAAACATCTCAGTAACCCTACACTGGTATGTTTTCTTACAAATGCTGTTTAATAGAAATGAAGGTGACATTTCTGTCAAAAGGCATTTGGGTATTTATAGTTCGAGATGTTTTAGCTAAGAGTTAAAGCACAGAATAATCCTTCAGTTTTCATAGGATTTTTCAGGGCTTATAAACATTCTTTGAAGAAAGAGAGTTGAAAGAGAAATCTGTATTGTTGACTGCAGGAGAAACCTCCCATGTGAATAAGGAAATTAGTGGTCACCTGACTCTTCTTTGGGATCATAGACTATTATTTTATGAAAATAACCTTTTTTTTTTCTTTTTAAGATTGGTTTCAACTTTGGATCCAACATTTGTTTGCCTTGAGTTCATTTTTTAAAGTTCTTATTTTTATTTTATGTTTATGGGTGTGTGTGTGTGTGTGTGTGTACGTGTGTACTTGCAGCTTGTGGAAGCCACAAAATCGCACCCCTGGAAATTGAGTTTTAGGTCATTGTGAGCCACCATGTGGGCGCTGGGAACTGAAGCCAATTCCACTGGGAAAGCAGCCAGTCTTAACCATTGAGCTATCTCTCCAGCCTTTGGCTTTGAACTCTTGACCCACTGGCTTTTGCCTTCTGAGTAGGTGCGATTACAGGTATGCATCACTGCGCTTAGCTTTAGTCTATATATTTTAATTCAACTTTCTTTAACTTGAGTTAAAGTCTCCTGTAGCCAAGATGGGTCTTGAACTTACCATGTAACTGAGGATGACCTTGAATTTGTGAAACTCCTCCCTCCATTCCCTTAGAACTAGAATTCATGTCTGACTCGCCATATCCAGATAATAGCTTTTTTTTTTTTTTTTTTTTAGTTTATTACTGTATTTGTGTGTGTATGTGTAGGTGTACATGTGTGGAGCTCAGAGGACATCTTTTGGGAGTAAGTTCTCTCCTTTCACCGTGGGTTCTGAGGATCAAATTCAGGTCATCAGGCGTGTACAGCAAGCACTTTAGCTGCTGAACTACCTCACCAGCCACCACTGCTGCCACCTCCTCCTCTTCTTCCCTCTCTTCTTCCTCTTCTTCTCCCTCTCTTCTTCTTCCTTCCTCTCTTCCTCCTCCTCCCTCTCTTTCTTCTTCCTCTCTTCCTCCTCCTCTTCTTCCTCTTCCTCCCTCTCTTCCTCCTCCTCCCTCTCTTCCTCCTCCTCCCTCTCTTCCTCCTCCTCCTTCTTTTTGAAAAGCTCATTACAACAAAGTAGGCATTTTATTACTTTGTTCCAATCTGCTTATAGAACATATTGGATATTTTCGTACCAAAAATACTAGGTTCCAGATTGGCACATTGATGCTGACAAGTCACTCCAGGTGCAGGACTGTGGGACAGCATCTGAACCGCAACCAGATTTATTTCATTTTTATTTTACTAGTATCATAGATTTTGTTAGCACCATGCATATGGTTAGGACAATAGTTGTTAGAGATTTTAGATGTGATCAGTCTTCTCTGGCCTGGAACTGACAGACATCTGCCTGCCTCTGTCTCCTGAGTGCTGAGATTAAAGCTCTCCTCCGCACACTGGACAATTTTGATATATTCCTAAAAGGAAGATTTTTTTTTTTTTTTTTTTTTTTTGCTTTGGGCAGTGCATGCCTGCAATCCCAACACTTGGGAGGCAGGAGGGTTAGTGATGTAAGACTATCCTCAGCTAGATAGCAAGTTCAAGGCCAAGCTAGGATCTAAGACTTTGTCTCAAAAGACACAATAAAGGGTTGGTGAAATGGCTCAGCTTGTAAAGGCGCTTGCCACCCAACCTGACAACCTGAATTTGATCCTCAGAACCTTCACAGTGGAAAGAACTGATTGCAGAAAGTTGTCTTCTGGCTCCACATGTGAGCTATGGCAGTACATACCTCCCTACCTCAAGGCATAGACAGTGACTGAACGAGTGATTGAATGTTAAGAACAGTAAAATATTAAAAAATGATAACTTAAAGAGGAGCAAATGTTGTCTGCGCTTCATTTGCTTACTTAAGAGTTTTGTTTCTGGGAGGGCTTGAGATGGGGCTCAGTGAGACAGTGCTTGCCGAGCTCCCATGAGGCCTGGATTCAGCCCCCAGTACTGCAAAAGCAAGTGTATCAACACAAACCTCTCTGGGATAATAATGTATCCTCCACAGAGTCCATATGTGAAAACTAGGAAAAAGCTACTCTACATTTTGCTGGGGTGTGTGTGTATGTGTGTGTGTATGTGTGTGTGTGTGTGTGTGTGTGTGTGTATATATATATATATATGAGTGTATTGAGGGCATGTATACCTGTGTAGCACATGTAAGCTTAGTGCTCTCAGAGGAATTCTCTGGAACTGAAGTTACAGGTGATAGTGCACCACCAAGAGGGTGCTGGAAACCCAAACAGGGTCCTCTGCAAAAGCAGTGGGTGCTCTTAATTTCTGGGTGATTTCCCTTCAGCCCTGGGGTGTTTCTCTTTAAAAAACAAACAAACAACAAAACCCCACTGTTTTCTTTCAGATTTAGATTTCTTTTCTTTTCTTTCTTTCTTTCTTTCTTTCTTTCTTTCTTTCTTTCTTTCTTTCTTTCTTTCGTAGTTGCAAATTCTCAGACTTTTCTATTTTCTTCTTCCCCCTCAGCAATCTCCTGGCTTGGGCAGACCTATCTGGCTCCAGATTGCCGAGTCTGCATACAGGTTCACTCTGGGCTCGGTTGCCGGAGGTGAGTGTCATGTCTGTGACTGCTTTAAACTGGTTTTGCTGTAACATTATCCCAGCAGATAGGACAGCTCAGCAAAGGTATAGTTCACTGTTCCTGGGGGTCAGGACTGTGGAGCTTTCAGAGGATTCTTTATTTCTACTTGTGCTCAGAGGGCTTGTCATAGCATGGCTGTGGCCCTCTGGCTCCAGCCTGTCTTCAGCGTAAAACCTCTGTAATCATGGGACAGTCTGGAGTGCACTGCTGCACGCTCACTCCTTAATCACATTAGGTAAGGCCAGTGTGAAAAATGGAGATAAAAAAACTGAGTGCATGAGGACATGCTAGGGACAGGATGGAAGCTAAGATCTGAGATGAAAACTCAGAAACTGATGAAATAAAACACCCACAGAGAATCACAGTGGCTGGCTTGTGATTTTTCTTTCCTTTTTTTGGCTTAAGAGTATCCAGATAAGTTGTTTATTTGCTAAAAAGAATCCCTTCTCCTCTCTCTACTCATAGAGAGTCCATTAAAAATATTTTTATTTGTGTATATGTGCACACGCACGTGTGAGGATTACTTCATGCATGTTGAGATCAGAGGGCAACTTGGCCATGCTTCTCTTCTTCCATAGTTCGGGGTCCAGGGATTAAACTCAGGTTGTCACACTTGATGGCAAGCACCTTTGCCTGCTGAACCACCACCTCACCAGCCTGAGACTATTTTTACTTAAATAATCTACAGAAAAAAAATGTATAGAACACTTAGTTGAGAAGAACCTCCCAAAATATTTAAATATTCCTGAGTTTTCAAAACTAGCTGGGACTGGTGCCTGATATATTTTTTTTTCAGCCTCAGTTTTAGAAGGTGCCGAGAATGTTCTACTTTCAACAGCTAAAAAATAGAACACTCTAGAGTCTGTGAAATATTTCAGTCCCCAAGAAATTCTATAACATGACTTTAGGCTTTTGTTTGATTGACTTTCAACCAAATTCTATACATGGGGATAGGATCATGTCAAGGATTCCTCCCCCAAGGGATGGTTGTTGCTTAGATTTACCTAAATGCTTCAGTGAACTAAACTTTAAAATTATAACCTCTTGGCTTCCATACGGTCATTTCATAGTTATGAAGAGCATTTATTTAGGCATTTAATAGAAAATATAAAGAAACGGTACGGGGGAGCTGTGGTTACATCTGCCTTGTCATCCCAGCAGAGGCTAGCTAATCTCTGTGAGTTCAAGGCCAGTATGGCCTACAGAGTGAGTTCTAGGAGAGCCAGGGCCAGAGAAACCTTGTTTAGAAAAAGAAATCAACCAACCAACAAACAAGCAAAAAACAAAAGAAAGAATAAAGAAAAATGGTATCCATATCTGTATGGTATACATAAATTGTTTAATTTCACTAAAAGCAAACTGAGAGCTGGTATTCTAAGATTGGTTGGTGATGACTTGAAAATCTACTAACTCACACATAAGATATCAAAGATTTTTTATTTTAGGACATGCTAGTTAAACGCTCTACCACTGATCGTTTTGTCCCTTGAAGCAGCTCTTTATAGACCCCGCCGCTTGCGTACTGCTGTCTTTTGGCTCTACTAATAGAGATGGAAAATTGTGATGAGGGCCTTCGGTGAGCCTAGACGCTGTGTTCTATTTTTCACCTATGGAGATGAGGTCTGATGCCCTTAGGGACGCTCCATCTAATTGTGTTCCTTTTGTTAAACCTGAAAATTGTTCTGTTTGTAGCTGTGGGGGCCACTGCCGTGTATCCCATAGACCTGGTGAAGACCCGGATGCAAAACCAGCGTGGTACCGGCTCTGTGGTCGGGGAGCTGATGTATAAAAACAGCTTCGACTGTTTTAAGAAAGTGTTGCGCTACGAGGGTTTCTTTGGATTGTACCGAGGTGAGTACACATAGCTCAGCTGCCCACATTGGTGATTTGTGTGTGTGTGTGTGTGTGTGTGTGTGTGTGTATGTGTGTCACCATCAGCAGATTTTTAACCCACTCGTTATGGCGACCAATTAGGGCTGTTTCTTTTTCTCTGTCCCCCTCTTTGCTCCTTTTCCTGTGTTGCCTTCTTTCTGGTGACTAGCCATATTAGTAAACAGGTGTTCCTTCCTCCTTCCTGCTGCTTTTAATTCTTGAGCTCCAAATTCCACACCTCTCCCAATGTGTGTTCCTGAGCATGCTCTTTGAGGGCCCCGCTGCTCCGAGAGGTAGAAGAGAACTATATTAACACCAGTTCCCTGTAAAATCCAAGCCAGGTGCTAATTGAAGGTGAGACCCTGTCTATATACACTTGTTTCAGTGAGAAGAAATGCCAATTTAAAAAAATATTTTAGTTTAGTCTTTTCCAAGGAGACCTGTAGTAAGTCTTTTCCAGTTAAGTCATCTGAATTTTTAAAAGGCAGGCACACCTTAGGCCCAAGTTTCAGCTAGCTCAGGCAGAGCTCAAACTTCCTCTCTCTCCTCGCAGTGACTGAGGCTGAGCGCCTAGCTGTCGCATCCTAGGCTGCTGCCCTGTGCAGAATTCTCCCCCCCAAAAGGCTTTGTAGGAACTTGTCTTCTTGGAGAGAGGGTGCCTTTCATCTACATGTTTTCTCGTTAGAATTTTGGGTTCCTTTGCAGGGGAGATTAATTTTTTAATCCCTTTGGGCGCCACTTGGAATTCTTTGAAATACTCTTAGCATGCTCTGGTCCCAAGCATTTGTGTAATTTACTGTACGTGTTTGTTTGCATTCCCAGGCTTATTAATCCCCAGATCATTCTGAGCTCTTTCGAACTGTTTGGCTTAGAACTGTTGCTGGGAAAGAGAGACAGATTGAATCAATGGGTGGGAGAAGAAACACCTCGTAGTTGGTATCATATTCAGGCATTTGAGTGGACACATTTAGAGTCCAAGAAGACCATTTGCATTTTTGCTGTGGATACTGTGTATGAAGTAAATAGGCCCAAATGCCCTGCTACTGAGAGAGAATATAATGAAATTTCCTCACATACTCAAAACGTTTTGGCTCTGAAAATCCAGGCTGTATAACTTGTTATTTACAGGGGCAACAGTGGCCACTGCCTGGAGTGTCTGGGGCTGGCAATGCAAAAACTTGTTTTAAATGGACTCAGCTCTTCTAACTAGATCTTATTTAAAGGGGGAAATCACAGGAGAGTGGCACTAAGGTTGTTTATTTCTTTGCCATCTCCAATCTTTCATTATTGGATAATGACCTTTCTCTTAATTAGTATGGTTTTAAGTTACAAAGGGTGTCTACAAAGAACCGTCAGAAGGGATCTAGCTATGCCATGAATAGCCGTCTCAGTAGATAGGTACTTCTAGATTTTTGTTTGGGAGGGCTCTCATACTAATTAAATGGGTGCAATATAGCAAGCAGGGGAGGATGCTGTTGACTTTATGCAGGATCTAAGCTGATAAAATGAGTCCTTTAAATGAGAGACTTTTGTATTAGAGAGACAATTGTAGGACCCCTGCCTGGGAGCACAGTGATTGTTGAGACTGTCATATATTGCTTAGAACTGGCCCATTATTGTGTCAGATGATTGACAAAGTTGTTGACAGATTAGCTAAATTTCTTTGCAGGCAACAATGATAAAATGACAGAAATCAGTACTTTATTAACATTCCACGAGCTTTAAGGAGGAAAGTTGTAAAACAAATACACATGCTGACACCGGCGTTCTGGAGCTAGATTAAAAAAAATAGGGTCTGATGATCAGGAAGGCAAGAAAGTTAAGACTGCCATCTGCTGATTTATTCTTTTAGGCCAGTCTGCGGCCCGTGAAAGGTGTGTGCAGATTTGTTTGATAATTCAGTTTGACTGACAGCAGCCTGTATGCACGATTACTTGCTGGCTCTCAACTCCCAGAAAATCACTCATCAGCATCCTTCAAAGAGGCTTAAGATGAGAGCGGCAAGCAAGCTCGCAGACACACGTATCACTCCCCCAGACTACTTGGTTTTAAGGCTAGAAGATGAGTTTATTGCTAGCATCTTTAAAAAGAAATGTATGCAAAAAAGAAAGTATTCCAGCAACCTGGTCAAGCTGCAGGCTCTAGAAAGCTGATCTCCGTGGGTATCTGCAGAGGGAGTTGTTTACATATGACTGACTGTTCTCTTCCAGTTTGCAGCCGGCCTGGGAAACGTAGCTTTCTAAGCATGATTTCTTTTGTTTTGAGCAGTCTTTTTAAATGCCTTAAATTTGACATATATTAGTAAATAAAAATATAAATGGCACATATTTTCATCTGAACTGATACTAAAAGCTGCATTTTTCTTTACAGTCCTAGCTTTCTTTTAAATAACTGAGTGCCTTGCAGAATGTTGGGCTTCTCTGAGAAGATAATGGGGGCAGATACTCAGTAGCAGCCGCTCTCCTTTGTGCTCTGCAAGGAGTGTACACTGTAGCAAAACCTGGCTTGCTTATAGCACTGGCTTTGTGAAGTGTCTGTGTGCTCGTCTGCTGCAGTTGGGAATAGGAAGAGATTTGGTTACGGAGTGGAGAAAGCCCACAGGCTCTGTTCTTTCCTTGTGTGCTTTTATGGAGACGTTAGATAATGAAGCTATGTTTGTTTATTTATTTTTAAGGATATTAAGGAAAAACATTTTTTGGCTTGGAGAAAAATCACATTATATTTGAGGTAAATTGTACACACACACACACAGTTTTTAGGATAATCCCTTCTCCCCATTAAGATGAAAACCTTGAGATACTAGGTGGGTAACTTAGAGGAAAGCACTTCCTTGTTGGGCTTGCACATTCACATCCAGATGTCTGTTTTGCAAATAATTCTCTCCTTCTACACAGGTCTGATCCCACAGCTGATAGGAGTTGCACCAGAAAAAGCCATTAAGCTAACAGTAAGTTTCTTTGCCAATGAACTGATGTCATTTATATAGATTGTCCTGGAGCCAGAAATAAGATCGATGTTGGTGCGACTGGAGCGCTGTATGGCACTTGTAAAAAATTTCACATATATGTAGACAATTGATAAAATTGTATTTTTATCGTGAGACAAGCATTTTGATAATTTGGAGATACATTGGTGTACCATCAGAGGAAATGTTGGGAAATTCTGATGAGCTGATCTTGTCTTCCTAATTAGGTTAATGATTTTGTCCGGGACAAATTTACCAGAAGAGATGGTTCCATCCCACTGCCTGCAGAAATCCTTGCTGGAGGTTGCGTATGTATCAATCCTGGGTATTTCTTTTTTTGTTGTTGTTTTTGTTTTTGTTTCAAGACAGGGTTTCTCTGTATAGCCTTGGCTGTCCTGGAACTCACTCTGTAGACCAGGCTGGCCTCGAACTCAGAAATCTTCCTGCTTCTACCTCCCAAGTGCTGGGATTAAAGGCGTGCGCCACCACTGCCCAGCCCTGGGTATTTCTTATAGCAAATATATTCCTCTATCCTCTCTGCAAGGTAGTTATGAAATATGAGTAATATTGCCCTTGAAATTTTTTATTACATTGTTCATGTGTGTGTGTGTGCGTGTGTGTGCATGTGTGTGTTGCATGCTATATGATATAGTGGCCAGAGATCAACTTTCAAAAATTGGTTCTTTCCTTCCATCCAGTGTGTCCAGGGAATTGAATTTAGGGCTATAGGCTTAGCAGAAGGCACCTTTACCCACTCAGACACCTTACTGGTACATCTCCCTTTAACTCAAATGATTGCCTTTGAAGGATGTTTTAAAATGAGTGTATGGTATGTATGGACAACCTTGGTGTCAGCCTCAAGAAAGCTGTCCACCTCCTTTGGGACAGAATCAGTCATCCACTTGAAGCTTAGCAATTAAGCTGAAAAGTGGGCTTCTGGGTTCCACTTCCACCATCACTTAGATTCCCAAGACAGGCACTACATGTGGCGCTAGGTGGCTTATGAGGATTGAGACCAGGTCCTAGGGTTTGCCTTGCTAACTGGTCCTCCTCCCCAGCATATAATCTGATTTTGAGTATTATTTTCATCGTTTGTTTAAGCTCCTGAAGCTCTATTGTCTAGTATACATACATACATACATACATTCTAGAATATATATATTATGTAATTTTTAAAAATGTTCTGTTTTGCTTGTACACATGTAAGTGCACTGTGTGTATTTGTGCCCTTGGTGGTCAGAAAGGGGGTTTCAGATCCCCTGGATCTGGAGTTGTAGATGTTCGTGAGCCACCATATGGGTGCTAGAACTTGAGGCCTTTACAAGAACAAGTGCTCTTAACAGCTGAGCCAGTTATCCAGCCTCCTTCTAGACTTTTAAAATTCTTGTTTGTTTGTGTAAATATCAAAGGAAATGTAATAGCAGGTCTAGTTCGTGTCCATTTCTCTCTCTGGAACTTTAAGTGTGAGGGGCCTGGCTAATCGGGTCCTTCAATTTTATGCATAGCAATGAGTGTGCTGTTGTATTTTGTTAAGAAGGCTTAACAAAATACAAGGCTGCAAGGGACAATAAGAGACTGTGAGTATATTGTAGCTGTTTGGCAAAAATTCCAAAGCCAGAGGCTGAGATTGTGATTTTGTAGAGCTCGGGGGCTTCTGATTTAAGGTGTAAGCATTACATTGGCTCTAGACTGGCCGACACATCTAAGTTTGCAGCTCAGCAGATGTTCTGTGCAGTATCTGTTTCACAACTGCTAAAGTGGTTTGCTTGAGGCTTTCGTAGTCCATTTTGGTCCTGAAAATGTTAATGATTTCTGGTTGAATTAGCTGGAGATCTTGGCAAAAACCTTCTCACTTGCTTATGGAGCCTGAGATGTGGAGGTCAATGACCTTAAAAGTTTTAATTCAGAGAAGATGTCCCTGGGGTCAGGGGGAGCAATTGCTCCAGGCTTCTCTGTGATGAGACTTGTCAGCTGGACCCTGCCGTGTGTGTGTGTGGGGGGGGGGGGGGGGGGGGGAGGGGGGAGGCCAGGCTTGCAGGCTTGCATGTACACCGTGGGTATGTGTGCTTTCTCATGGAGGAGCCTTATCTGGCTCAATTTACTTTTTATGAATGATAAATGATAGACAAAAATAAAGCCCCTGCCTGCATGTGTCTACAAAATTCTACTCCCCTCTTATATTGTAATTAGATGCTGTAATTGTTTCACTTCTTTGTAAATGATAAATATATTGGTGGTTTTAGTTTTCATTTGGCTAGAAAGCTTCCTAACTCATGTTGACCACAGCATATGCATACCTGTGATCTCCTGAAAGCTGAGCATCTTTTGTGGTGGAGTGGGTGATGCATGCCTATAATTCCCAGACTAGGGAGGCTAACCCAGGAGAATCAGAATTTCAGGGTCATCTTCGGCTACATATGGTTTTGAGGCTAGCTTGGGCTAAATGAGACCCTGTCTGGTAAAAGAAAAAGAAACAAGGAAGGTTGTACATTTTCTTTTCCAAACAGCTAATTATTTCTGTGCTGTGTAAAGGATTTTGGTCATAAGCTGGACTGTTCTTTTGTCTGACCTGTGACCTAAGTGGTTAAGCCATAGTCAGACACATGATTCCTTTGTTCTTTCTAGGTGTAGACTCTTGTTTATAGGTGAAGTCTAAGCTGCCTGAGGGTTTGGCTGACACTGAATTTAGCCCCAATCATGTTTTATTTGTGAATGCTTAGTGACTGAGTTTTTGATTGGTTGATGGCAGAAAAACTAGTGATGCTGAACTCTGGGCACAGAGGACAGAAGATGTTGTGGTTGCATTTTTATTTTTTTTTATTTTTTTATTTTTATTTATTTATTTATTTATTTATTTATTTATTTATTTTTGAGACAGGGTTTTACTATGTAGCCCAGGCTGGCCTTAAACTCATGATGCTTTTCTTTAGCCTCCTGGGTACTGGGATTACAGGCTTATACCATTTACAAAGCTTGATTTTTTTTTTCTTCTGTTGATGAACCATTGTTCCACAGGTAGATGATGGTTAAAGCATAGCCTTGTGCTTCTCTCAAGAGTCAGTAAACGAAACCAGAGAATAAAGTCTGAGATGAATGGCTACGCCTCTGCTAGACCAGCAGGCACCTGTAGGACGGAGTTGATCTCTTAGTTGAGTGAAGCCGATCAACAGTATAGAAAGCAGTGTCACCGGACCCTGATTCAGAGTCCACGCCCCTATTGGCACAGATCAGACAAATGTACAGTGTCCCTCAAGTCACACTGCTCTCCCCGCCAGCTGCCCAGTCTTAAAGCTGTACCAAGGTGACTTGGGAAGTGTTGAGGCCCAAGCTCGAGTCCCTGTTCGGGCGCCAAAATAATGTTGGGGTCCACACTAGCCCCACGTTGGGGCGGCCAAAATAAATGTTGCAGCCCAGGCAAAATGTTGAGGCCCGGGCCGACCCACGTTTGGGCGGCCACTGTATCCCGCCCCAAGCTGCTGCTCTGGTCTGCGGGTCGGGGTTCAGCAAGAGCGAGGGTGAGGGCAGACTCAAAGAATGGAGACCAGACAGGGTGTGATTCAATCCTGTTTATTCTTCAGTCTCTCTTCCTCTAAGTGTCTCCTGTCTGATTCTCCCTCTATAGTCTGCCTAATGTCTGGTTCTGATCTGTTCTGTCTCTGCCTTTTATATGTCTTACTTCTAAGCCACGCCTCCAAGTTACACCTTTAATCATGCCCTTAGGTCTTGTCTCTAACTCTGATCTCTATACTTTTAAGTCATACTCTTAAATCACACACCTTTAATCTCACACACCTTTAATCTCACACACCTTTAATCTCACGCACCTTTAATCTCAAGGTATCTAAACCAAGATTATCAGAGTGAGCTCAGCTGTTGTAGGCTATTGTAATCCAAGTCTCATGTCAGGGTATATGGCTCAAGATGGCTGCAAAGCTGATAGCCGCTTTCTGTTAAAAGTCGGCCCCCAACAGGGAAGGGAGGCTGTGACTGAGCTGGAAGCTCTTCCCAGCAAAGGGGTTAGTGAGGGCCCAGGCCACGTTTCTTGTAGCTGGGAGGGAATGTTGTTGCCATGAGAATAGGGTAAGATTCCAGATTTGCAGCCTGCATTCTGCTCTTGTGCTTTTCTTTGCTTCTGTTTTGAGATAGGTTCTCACCATGTAGCCCCAGCTGTCCTGGAACTCTTTATGTAGACCAGGCTGCCCTCCAACTCCTAGAGATCCACCTGCTTCTCCCTTCTGAGTGCTGGGGTTAAAGGTATGAGTCACTATGCCTCCATTGCCTTTTTCTGTTTTTAATCTGTGTCTGTGTGTGTGTGTGTGTGTGTTATGGAAGGGTTCCAATCAAGACTTGACATACCGAAGAGTGTACTTATCATAAGCTGTCTTCTTGGCATTGTGATCAGTTTAACTTAAGGTTTGGTTTTTAAAAATATACATTTGATATGTGTGTGTGCGTGCATGCACAAGCACTTGTGTGTGTGGGGGGAGGCATGCGCACATGGGGGGGGGCGTGCTGGTGGAGAGCAGAGGACAATTTGCCAGTCAGTTCTCACCTTCTCCCATGTGGGTCTCAGGGCTTCCGGTCAGGTCACCAGGCTTGCCTGCAGCTTCTTTGCCCACTGAGCCATCTTGCAGGCACACCATATTCAGTTTTCAAACTTGTGTGGTAAAGGAGCCTGGTGTGGTAGCTCACACCAATCCCAGGTCTCTGGAGGCAGAGATAGGAGGATAACTTCCAGTTGAAGGCCAGCCAGGGTTACAGTGTGAGACCCTGTCTCACAAAACAAAAAAGCTACATGTAAACAACAACACAAAACAAAACCAACCATTCACAACATCAAAAACCTATGTTCTATATTGATAAAGAGAAATATACAGTGAACATCCATATGTCTACCACCCAGCCTAAGTAACATACTGCTTCAAGCACTAGAGACTTTCTGTCCTCAACTGTATATTTTGTAGAGATTATCTCCTTAGTCCTGAGTGGTGACGCCATTGTGATCCCACCTGCAACAACTGGCAAAGACAAGATTCAAACACATCTCCAGATCCACCCTCTTCCCCTTTGGAACGCGTGTCTGATCTTTATTTTTCTATTTACTCTTCTCTCAGCGTGTGCCCTCTGGATCTTTCAGGCAAATGTCATGGTAGATATTGGGGATCAAACTCAGGGCCTTGTGCATGCAGGATGTGTGCTCTACCAGAGCTGTGCCGCTGGCCCTAAAAAGCTTTACTCACACCAAAGTCACTCTCTAATGCTACATTCTATGTGTCCGATTCAGTAGCCCTTAGTATAGTCACAGAGTGCATGCAACCGGCATCATAATCAGTGTTAGAAAATCTCATCTTTGTGCTCACCATCACCAAGCACACGCACGCACACGCACACACACATATACACACACATACACACACAGATACTTGTTAGCTATCACCCTTCCGTCTTCCCACCTCACCCTCACACCATAGGTGGCCATTCGTTAATAAACTCTTCCACAGCTATTACTTCTGAATCTTTTCTGTAAATGTAACCACATGGTATATAACCTCTGGGCTCTGACTTCTTTCCCATTGCTTGTTTTCAAGGGTCACTGATATTGTAGTATGTCCCATGGGATTTAGAAGTATCTCTTTGGTGTGCCTCCCTTCTGACATTTCTTTATATTCTGTTTCTGTTGTGTATGGTTAACTCTCATTCCAGGTAGGATTTATTCTCTTATGTATTTTCAGTATGGTTCTAGAACAACCAAAAGACAGATGAATACTGAAAAATAAAAGCTCTAAGCTTGTCCTGCTGTTAGTGTACCTGAAAAAAACAAGTGCAAACCTGATGGAGAATTTAGTAATTAGGGGTTAGAAGTTAGCTTTGGTGAGTAAAAAAATTCACCAAAAATATGGTCTAGAGAACGGAAGTTGCTTCCTTGTGAGACCCAGCAGTATGCCAAATTAGGCAATGCCAGTTTATATCTAGGTGTGTATATAATAGATTTATTTTTATGGATGGGGGTTTTGCCTGCATGTGTCTATACTCTGCGTAAGTGCCTGGTGCCGGCAGAGACAAGAGGAGGGCATAAGAGTCCCTGGAACTGGAGTTAAAGATGGCGGTGAGCTGCTGTGGAGGTGTTGAGAACCAAACCTGGGTCCTCTGCTCTTAACTATTAAGCCATCTCTCCAGCCCCGCCTCCGTCATTGTGTATTATGATTTAATTTAAATTTTAGTTGTTTTTTATCTATCACTTTCAATTACTATCTCTATCTTAGGTTTTTTTAAATATATAAGCTTTTTAAGGCTTTTTAAATCCATAGTTCCTAGTACCAACCCATTTAAAAATCCACTATAATTGTTAAACTGATCAAGCTTAAGACAGGGGGTCTGGAAAGATGTGTCCCTGGGGCTGAGACTTACAGTAGGGCGAGTGGTGACCACCTCAAAGCCACCCACTCTCTCTGCATCTCAGGATGCAGCTAATCATGTCTTCATTGTACAACTCTTCAATTTTGATAATCTTAAGTAAATTTGGATATAATCATAGTGAAATATATAGCAAATATTTTATGTTCATAAGTGATTTGGCATTTTTAAAGCCAAATGACAGTGCTTTGTGATATAATTGTTTTTTTCTTAACTGTTTTATTATTGGGCATTTGATAGTTTTCTCTGGGTAATTTCATTGCTATGAGAGGCTACAAACTGCATGTTGGCACAAACAGGTGTATCTTCTTCACTGGGAAGTTACTGTTCTTGTGGAAATGTATGTGTTAAATGATTATATTTTCCCACTGGGAGCTATTTTACTGTCCCATAAAGTCAGTCCTAGCATAAGAGAAACACTGAGTTAAAGGCTGTGCCAGTGGCACAGCCCTCATTCCACATACTAGGCTTTTTGTCTGCCGTAACATCTAGAAAAGGACAGTGCATGTTCATAGTTTCTTTTTCAGTGCTATAAACATCCAAAGTTTCTTTATTGGGGTGTGTGTGTGTGCGCGCACACACACACACACACACACACTTTTGAGACACGGTCTCTCATTTTGTCACCTTGCTTGTCCTGGAATTCACTTTGTTGACCAGGCTGGCCTTGAACTCACAGAGATCCTCCTCCTCCTGCCTCCCAAGTGCTGAGATTTAAAGCTCGAGCCACTATATCCAGCCTGTGTTATAAAAATTGTGTGTGTGTGTTTGTGTATATATGTTTGTGCATGTTGTAGCATATATGCATGTCAGTGTGTGTGGCGTGTGTATATACAGGATCTCTCACTGAACCTTGAGCTAGGCTGGTGACCAAGCCCCATGAGCCTCCTGTCTCTGCCTGCCACAGCCTGGAAGTTTAACTATACCTAGCAAAACCTGGCTTTTTATATGGGTTCTGGGCACTTGAACTCATGCCTTTACGTTTGCAGACCACGCTTTCTTACCCATGGAGCCTCTCCAGCTCCACCTAAAATTTAAGACAAATTAAATAGTGATCTTATCATTTCTAAAAGATACAGTTTTTAGATATAATTTGCCTATATGATTCCAGTTCTATTATAATGTAAAATAAGTTTAAAAACACAAACAGACATTATTGAACTGATAGAAATTTTATTCCTTACATAGGGATGACCCAGTAGATGTGCACTGGGCTACAATATCACTGTTCATGGTTGCCTTGCTCCCTTGCTGGGAGATCCATATGGACAGTTTGCTTCTATGTTCCAGGGTGTCCTGTGGGTGCTGGGGTGCTCGCCTTCAGTGCATATAACAATTAATGTGACTATACATGTATCGTGTCATTGGCTCCTTTTCTTGATTATACTGTTTTCGTGGTGCTTTAGAAGAAAGCTTGTCACTTACACTGAGAAATCTAGAAAACTGTCAGAGGAGTGCAGAGCTTAGGCAGCTGGCAGCCATTTCCAAGAGGACCAGATGAGAGAAAAAATGTCAAGGGAAGGGAGCTGGAGGCAGGCAGACCTGATGTGAGAACTCACCAGGGTATAAAAGGACAACCCAGCAGGGGAAGCACACGCCTTTGATCCCAGTCAGGGAGATCTCAGTGAGTTCAAGTCCAGCCTGGAAGACTAGTACAGCCAGGACTATACAGAGAAACCCTAACCAACCAACTAACCAACCAACCAACCAACCAAAAACCATAAACCATGAAAGGATTTTGTGTTTATTTCACCAATGTCCATTTTTAACACCTCCCACCTAAAGACTGACACACTGCTGGTGGTTAAATCTGAGGGATTATAACAAAAATGTACAGTTCTTATCTTTTTATTTTAATCTGCTTTAGTTTAGAATCTAAAGCATGTTTTCCCAAAGACAGTCTTTGCAACCATTGTTTAAATAAGCGATTTCAGGGAAATAGTAAACTTTTCAATTGGTTTGGTCTCTAATTCTAGCTACAGGAGTAATTACTTGGATTATCATTTTAACATAATTTTTCACCCAGCAATCCTTTTGAAAGTATTGTTTGCTTAGATTGAAACATTGAAATGCCCCTGTCTGCCTGCAGAGCAGCAGATTATAAAAGAAAGAAACACGGGCAAATCAACATGTAAAATTGGGTCAGAATATCCTTGTTGGGGGACCTGTGTGCCAGCTGGTGGTCTGTACTGTGTCAAGACAAAAGGGGATTAGTTCCCTGGGGGATTCAAGTCCCGAGAAGGAAAGGAAGCAATGGAGGGCCAGTGTAGCTTTCAAAGTCTCCAGTGCTGAAGGGTCAGGATTTGAACCAGAGGTGTTAAAGAGTGCTATGGCCCCAGAGTGTTTTAGGAGCCAACTTGCTGTCCTTTGGAAGGGGTCCGGGAGGGTCATGGGTGTAGGCAGATGTGGAGGAGGACGGGTGGAGGACCTCAGTGCTGTTTGGACACCTGTGGAACTGTTCCGCCCATCAGGGCGCACACTATGTCTGCTGCAACTGTGTAATGATTATGATTATGCGGATACCATTACAATTATGAATATTGTATGAATATAGTTTTGATTATATAATGTAAACAGCCACAGTTTAAGACAAAAATGCACAAATGAGAGTTCTTCACTTTGTAGAGATAAGATGTATTTTATTTATTTTTATATCTCCATGATCATGCACATATGCTCATCTTTATATTACAGAAACTGAAAAGGGAGTTGTAGCAGTTATTTTAAGTATTCCCCACCTCACCCCCACTAGTTGGCAGATTTCAGATGCAAATACACTCTGATTATTTAAAATCAAACCTGTTACTCACTCAGCACCAGAATGTGGCATGTGCCATGATCTGAGGGTGTTACACTCTGGGTGACTCCCATTCCCAGCTCTGTCTTAAAGAGTTTGTTCCCCTTTGTTTTGTCTTGAGATGATACTGAAGTTTTTCTCTCCAAACTCCTTCCTTTTGTGTGTGTGTGTGTGTGTCCCTGGTCCAGGCTCAGAGCTTTATGCAGGCTCAAGTACAGAGTAAGAACCTGAGAGACCCGTCTCTGATAAAGCCTCTCTGTGGACCTGAGGCTGGGTTCACTTTTCTACAAGTTGCTGGGCTGAATCAATGCTCTGCCAAATGTCCCCGCTCACCCAGAGCCTACCCTGCATGTCTTCATTTGCTTGTGTTCACCAAATTGGGTTTATTGATTTTGCTGTTTTGAATATGCTTGAGGCTAACCTTGAAGGTTAGTTCTGAGAATTAGTCTTGACATTTCAAATAGAAATAAACCCAAGTCCGGTCATGGTGGCTCTCATCTGCAGTCCCAGCATTCTGCAGACTGAGGCAGGAGAATTGCTATGAAGTCTAGCTTAGCCTGGTCAATATAGTGTGTTCTAGGTGAGTTTGGGCTAGAGATTGAGGCCTCCTTTCAGATAGACACAAACCCCAAACCAAGATAAATGTGAAGTGTCTTTGGAACATCTCCATGAGCCCATCTTGCACGGAGCAAAATGTGTGCCTCTCTTTCCCCAGTGAAACATAGAGAAGTCTTCCATGCCTTTCCCTTCATTGACACCCCTAGACCAGCTCTGATGTGGAAAGAACTTGTCTATCACCCTTGCTTGTAGGCTGGAGGCTCACAGGTCATCTTTACCAACCCTCTGGAGATAGTGAAGATCCGCCTGCAGGTAGCCGGAGAGATCACCACAGGACCCAGAGTCAGCGCTCTGAATGTGCTTCAGGACTTGGGACTTTTTGGGCTGTACAAGGTGGGTCAATTCCTTTGGGTAACTGAATGGAGAAGATGTGACACACAATACATACATGTATATACACAGTACACACATGTATACACACAGTACACAGGTGAAAGAATGAAGAAGTTGGATGACCCACCCCACCCCAAAACTGAGACCTATGGGATAGAAAACCCAAATGAAATCAGGACCCTTGAGTAAAGGCAGGGGGATGCACACACGTGTGCTCCTGGGTAAAGGTGGTGGGACAAACATGCACACACGTGTGCTCCTGGGTAAAGGTGGTGGGACAAACATGCTCCTGTTGTCACTTTCAGCTTTTATGGAGCTGCTCACAGGACATCTTTTTCATAGCACCTCTGGCTTCATGCTCCAGGCCTTTACTCTATGGGGCCTTTGAGAAGTTTCTTTGATACTCGTTGGATGGTTTTAGGACTCCAGGATGATCCTGTGCTGACATAGAGTCTGAATATGTTATCGTCCCAGGAGGGGCTTCTCTTGTCTTAATCATCGTGACCATGGTGGGGAAAAAAAAAAAGGTAGTAGAATTTGGCAGAGTTTGAGTCTTTAGGAAGTTAAGTGGGAGGGTTTGTCAATAATGAATTCCATTAAAAAAAGAAACAACAACAGTTACTGTACTTTCACAAAATGCCAGTCAACAGATTCCTCCCCTGCTGGTACACTTACGCCGTCATTACAGATCAGATGTAATGGAGCAGAAGCCAGTATTTTTCTTTAACTAGGAGAGTATTTCTTTCCGTTCCTTTCCCTAGTAGAAGAGAAAATACAGAAATTTCACCTCTATAGGGGACTGTGTTTCCACAGTATTGAATTTATTTATGGATCCATAACTACTGAAATGTGTAAATTTACCTCTGTAACTGCAAATTAGAAATTAGGACCGTCTAGATTAGAGTTTCACAGCCACGGGGTGCTCTGGAGCCGTCTGCCAGCCTAGTGTGTCTGTACGGAATGCCTCCACTCTGCTCCTCCCGCCCACCCTCCCTGCCATCCATTGAGATTCCCTTGGAGAGCAGAATTTGTAAATACTAGTTCTGTCTGTATTATCCTGCAAGAGTCCTGGGATGTTTTTGTTGTTGTAATAAAAACATAGCTATGGGAACCCAGTGCTCTGGTGTAGCATTTGTCTGGTGAGGTAAAGCTTCAGGCCTGGGCTGGCAGGGCGCGCTGGCAGTGGTACGGAGGGTCTCCATGGTCCTCCCCACGGCCAGGACAGGCTGTCTGACAGGGAACACGGTTGGGTTTTTTCTCTGCTTTCCCGAGAACGGTTCCCCTTCTCCATTGCCTCTGGCATTCTGCCTGGTGCTCTCAAGGCTTGGAACTGATTGAGGTTGACTTGGTAATTTGTTAGTTTTGGGGGGCTTGGGAATCAAACCATTCATACCGGGATCGGATCTAACACCCCTCCTGTTTCCCCTGCCACTCCAGATCCTCGTTCAAGCTCCCCACCCCCACCCCGGGCAAAGCTGAGCAGGTCAAGCAACCTGGGAAGTCTGAGAGTCCTTATGAATCCTAAGATGTAGCCTGCTTAATGTGCAAAGTTCCAGTTACATATTGATAAGTTGCAGAGACCGGCAGCAGAGCATCCTCTGAGTTAATATTGTATTGGGCTTTAAAACCCTTAAGAGGATAGATCTCATGTGTGATTAAAACAGAAAACAAGTTAATTATTAAATTATTTATTTATCATTATTTTATGGGCATTGGTGTTTTGCCTGCATGTCTGTCTGTGTGAGGGTGTCAAATCCCCTTGGAACTGGAGTTGACAAATGGGTACCTACCATGAGGGTGCTGGGAATTGAACCCGGGTCCTCTAAAAGAGTAGCCAGTTGCTCTTAACCACTGAGTCATCTCTCCAGCCGCGCCAAATTAAGTTTTAAAACCCTAAATATAGCATTTCAAGAAATACTAGAAAGTACTTTGTTGTCAAAATGCTGCAGTCACCCGGGGTTAGCCTGGATGGATGCCTATTTTCCTTTTGAAAGTTTCCTGCCCTGCATGTTTGCTCTGTCCCACTACCCCCCAACCCCAATTCCCCTCACATCTCTTCTAATGCTGCTTGAAGGCCGTCTCAGCCTGTCACTGATGCCTGCCCGCTGCCTGTTTGGACATTCAAACTGTATTTACACACTGTTTTGCACTGTTTCCTCACGGCGTGACAGGGTGCCAAAGCGTGTTTCCTCCGAGACATTCCCTTCTCCGCCATCTATTTTCCCGTGTACGCTCACTGCAAACTCCTCCTGGCTGATGAGAACGGACGTGTGGGAGGCATCAATCTTCTCACGGCAGGAGCCCTGGCAGGTAACCACAGATCTTCTTAACCAAAAGAATTCTGCAAAGAAGCAGAGTCTCTGACTTGGAGCTTTCTTTCTGGAAGTTATTGTTGGGATCTGACTTAGCTGGATATAACCGCCTTTTCTCCTTTGTGGGGATGTGCTCTGATTCTGATGAGCGTTAATTACATTTGCATAATGTGGATAAACAACTTAATGCAGCTTAGCAACTTGGAGCCAAATTAGATCTGCCCATCTAAATTGGGCTTCTATCATCAGCATGTTTCTTAGCCTCCTGGGCTCCTAAAACCTTGGGTGCAGCCAACTAAGGTGGAGAAGTTCTTTGCCAGATCAGTTGCTCTGTTGAGCCAGTGCTGATGCAGTCTCTGCCTGCTTTTATGCTTGTCCTGTACGGTAAGAGTGTTCCTACTTTGGCTTAGAAGTTGAGCTTCATGAAATGATCTCTTCTTGCTACCACAGGTTAGACCAAAGCAACACCCTGAAGCCACCGCCCTCAGCCCTCAACTCCTTTCTTAGCATTCAGTTTGGTTAATGGTTGCTTAAGTTGCTTTCCCCTCTGTAATAGGCTGAGTGCTTCTTGGGGGGGGGGGGGGGCTTCATTATGTTCATCCTGTCTTCCCTGTGTGGTCAGCATAAGGGTAAAGGCTCAAGACAAGGCAACAAAAGACACCAGGTTAGGCCCAGAAGAGAGTCCACCAGGGAGAGGAGCCTGCCAGGAAGAACTGACTCACAACAGTGGTGGGGGAAGGGGGTTGAATGTGTGTGTGTCCCTGTCCTCCTTACTCCTGAGTTACCAGGGTACTAACTTGGAATAACAGAGAGCAACCAGGCATCCTTACATGCAGCAACAGAGAAACGGCAGGGAAGGGAAAGCCTTGTCTGCCTTCCACACAGCTAGTAATGAACCCACGGAGAACTCAGCAGAGTCAGGACCAGGACTAGGCTCGGGTCCCTGCTTGGGTCTTCTTAGATTTATTTACATGTGGGAGGCAGAGACAGCAGACTCTGTGAGTCACTCTAGAGTGACTAGTTCCAGGACAGCCTGAGCTACATAATGAGACCTTGTCTCACAACACAAAAAACAAGAAAGGATTTATTTACTTGGATGTGTGTGTTTGCCTGCATGTATGTATGTGTACCACATGAATACCCAGTGCTGGACGAGGCCAGAAGAGGGTATCAGATCCCTTGGGACTGGAGTTGGTAGATGGTTTCAAGTTGCCATGAGGGTGCTAGGAATCAAATCTGGGTCCTCTGAAAGAGCAGCCAGTGCTCTTAACCACTGAGCCATCTCTCCAACCCCACTGCTTGGCTCTTAACTGCTGAGTTATCTTCTACTTTACCTAAGTATGATGTGTTCATTGTTAGGAGCCCTAGATTCTGGGAGAGTTGAGATGGGTACACTGTTCTTACTTATGACAACAGAAGACTCCTTTTTGTTTTTTAAAAACAAAACCAAACAAACAAGAAACCAGGGCTTTGAGCCCTTGTCTGGGGTCCAGCAAATGCCTTGGCCTCTGGCATTTGTGATCTTGGTTAGTTGAATGAAAACAGCCAGTGATGCCCATTTAACCTGGCACCAAGTCTCCCCCAGCTCCTTTCTTATACTCATTAGACTGTCAGGAAGGGGCTAACGGCCAGGCTTTCCACAGAAGCAGTTCCCAAGTAACACCAGCTTCTTGCTTATAGACATTTGACATATTTTCAGAAAGAGGTGGGTTTTTCTAATTATTACCAGCCATGCTTCATGCAGGTCCTGGGAGCATTTGGAGACCTGTCTCAGGAGGCAGGTAATTTACCTGCTTTCCTCGGAATAGGGTGCTGGGCTGCTCCAAGGGAAGCACTGGCATCCTTCTCTAAACGGAGCCCCCTCAGAGCCACCAGCTCCATCTGCCTAGTGATGAGACAGTGATATTTGGGCCAAATTGAATTCCTTCCCCCTGGGGAAGGTCATACTGCTCTTTCAAGGTCTGTTTCGTTTTATGAACAAAACCTATGCTTGAGAAATCCATCTCCCGTGTCCTGCTGCTGCAGCAGCATCTGCATCTCAGGTGACCCCAGGAAGCCATGGCACAGGGGGAGGAGGAGTGGCCTCTGGATGATCGGCCCCCCTGCTGCTCTTTAACTGGATGCCTGGCCTGCTTTCACTCCGGTTGTAATGATTGTCACATGAGTAGGTCTGAAGGAAGGCTCAGCCGCCTTTCCCTTAGCACCCCAGACTGGAAAGTGCTGGCACAGTGTGGTTGGCAAGGATCAACCAAGACCACAATGCTTTGACGCCACATGCAATCTGTGGTGCATTAAGTGGGTGTCACACGTGAAAATACTTGCATCTTATTTAAAGATGGAAAGCATAAAGATCACTAAAGCCGGAAAGAAGCCGTGGGGATTCCTGTTGCCAGCCCTGCTTTTCTCTCTTTTTCATTGTCCTTTGGGATGGTACAAGATACAGATTTCCCTAATTCAGAAAGAAAACCAAATCCTTTTCACCCCAATTCTACTGAAACAAGCAACCAGCTGACTTGCTGACACTTTTTCTTTCCTCATGTGCCTAGGTTTCTGTTTAAGGAGCCGAGTACCCTGTGTGGTTACAGTTGTAGATTTTCTTGTTGGATGTATGAAGTCCTTAGGAGGATTAAGTGTGGCTTTCTTCTCCTCAAAGGTGTGCCTGCTGCTTCTCTGGTGACCCCTGCTGATGTTATCAAGACAAGACTGCAAGTGGCCGCCAGGGCTGGCCAGACAACCTACAGCGGGGTCATCGACTGTTTCCGAAAGATTCTCCGGGAAGAAGGGCCATCGGCATTTTGGAAAGGGACTGCAGGTAGATGCTGGGGGTCCTCCAGAACGGCTGTCTGGTTTTCATATCCTGCCCCTGACACTCAGTGGTTACCTTGTAACAGTCATCCGAGTGTTAAGTGTCCCCTACTCTGTCTGTCTTTTCCAGCTCGGGTGTTTCGGTCCTCCCCTCAGTTTGGTGTCACACTGGTTACCTACGAGCTTCTGCAGCGGTGGTTTTACATAGATTTTGGAGGCCTGTAAGTACACCTACTTCTCCTTACAAAGTCACCAAATCCAAATCCGTGCCTGTTCTGTTTACAGAGCCACTTGGGAATTCTGAGAAACGGGATACAACAGGGTCCCTTTAAGACCAGTGCATGGAAAGCAATGGGGTGTAAAGGCTTCCATGTGAAGAAAGGCAAACTGTGACTCTGCACAGCATTAACTATTTAGGAACACTTTAGGGAGGCATCAAATTAAAATGCTATGTGAATAATTGTCTCTTTTTTTAAAAGTTGGATTAGGTCATTATTAGTTGGATTATTTAATATGGACCAGAAACAATCTAAACTTGTACTAGACACACTCCTGTGGTTGCTTTCCACTGTTTTACACTTAGCAGCGTTCATTGCTTCCCATCATTTACTACACAGATGTTCACACAGCTAGTTCACACACACCCGGTTTCCGAGAGAGGTTACCCAATGAGTCAGTCATTGTAGGGTGCAGGCCCCAAACTGAGTTGTTCCAAACTCTACACTCAAAGCTTACCCCAGGGAGACAAGCAGTTGCTTGTTGAGTCTGCAGGGAAGTTGTACCCAAAGCAAGCAAACCATTACTAGCTGTTGGGCAGAAGCCTGGGCATTGTTTGTCTTTCTGTCATAACCCTGTGAACCCCTCACCTGCTGAAAGCCTCAGTAGGGAAATTGCTGTTGATCCAAGTAGTGGAGGGACCAGCACATAGAAAAGATGCAAGGACAGGAATTTTATTATCCTGTTGTATAAATACTGTGTCTTCAGAGATTGTAGAAGCAAGATATAAATTTGTTTCTCTGTTGGTGGTAAGTTTTATGAGCCCACTACTTTTTGTTGTTGTTGTTGTTTTGTTTTTTTTGTTTTTTTTTTGAGTCAGGGTTTCTCTGTGTAGCCCTGGCTGTCCTGGAACTCACTCTGTAGACCAGGCTGACCTCGAACTCAGAAATCCACCTGCCTCTGCCTCCCAAGTGTTGGGATTAAAGGCGTGCGCCACCACCGCCCGCCGGCATTGAGCCCACTATTTAAGAAGCTTTTAAATCATATTGATACATATGCCTTTACATTTCACACATACTTCCCGCATAAACAGAGAAAACCGAAAAGCCCACAAACAGCCAGCTTCCCAAAGACTGTGGCTAACTGAGTGCATTTTCTCTCCCATCTATTTTTCTGCCTGCAAGTCTGCTCATGAGTGTACATAAGCAGTGGGCGTTGGGCCATTTGTCTTCTCTAGGACTTATGTGAAAGCAATGTCGTGTGTGGTAAGGCCGGATATCATGATTGATGCAGGAGACACGGAGAGAGCTGAGAGCCTTCGTCATGGTGTGTGGGTGCCATGGACCACGCTCAAAGTGTCACCTGCTTCCGTCAGCCCTGAGCTCGCTCACTAATGGTCTGCCTTTTCCTGTCCACAGCAAACCTTCTGGCTCAGAACCAACACCCAAGTCACGCATCGCAGACCTCCCTCCCGCCAACCCTGATCACATCGGCGGCTACAGACTTGCCACAGCCACTTTCGCTGGCATCGAAAACAAGTTTGGTCTTTACCTCCCCAAGTTTAAGTCTCCTGGCGTAGCTGTGGCTCAGCCCAAGGTGGCGGCAGCAGCCCAGTGACATAGCCACTACAGACCGAGGCCCAGGAGAACGGGTGGTACCGTGTCCAGTCAGCTGCATGGTACTGTCTGCGCTGGGGTCAACCACTTTCTATATGACCTATACATGTTATTGTTTATAAAGTGATCATATGCCCAGGGAGAACCACAGTGCAGTTTCAAGCTTTAGTCTTATTTGTTGAAATGTTTTCTGAGCCTTGGCATGAATTACGTGTTCTAGACTCTGCTTCGCACAGCTTGTACCTACAGTGACTGTACATATTGTACATCTTTGTACAGAGACACCTTGGCACCTCATCCCAACCAATCACGTTTATAGACATGTGACGCTGTTCTGAGTGGCTTGAACTGTACAGAATGTTTTGAAAGTGTTTTATTAAGAATCATGTAAGAATAAATGTACTAAAGTCAAATCCATTCTCCTCTTGGTGACTTATGGAAATCATGCATCAGTGTTTGAATGTTTCCAGTTTCAGTTTGTTTTCCATTCTGGAATAGGAAGGTTTTTGCTGACAAAAGGCGGAACGAAACTTAATGCTCACTACATTAAATAAGAAATGCTCGGAAAGGGTGCATGCCCGTGGATGCTGGAGGACCAGCTGGTGATGCTCATGGGCTGCTGTGTCTCCAGTCGGTTGTAGCTGAGTGTAATCTTCCTGTCGACTGGAAGCAGCTCCTCGAGTCCTCACACACGTGGGAACAGGGTGGGCTCCAGCACGGCGCGCTTAGTTTTGCTCTTCTCCTGTGCAGCAAGGTGAAGGTCAAGATGTTGAAAGAGTAAAGTTTGGAAGTTTCCCTTCGTAAAGTATGATACGAATCAAAAATAAAAGCACACCAAAACGTCTGCATGGAGTCGGTTTCCTTTCTAGGTCTCCTCATGGGGCTTTTTGTCTATGCCCTCCTGCTTTAGGGAATGCATACTTTGTTACAGAAGGAACTAGGGTGGAGTGAGGGAGGGAAGGGGGGTGGAATTCCTGCATGGTGATTTTGTGGGCCTGGGTCCTTGCTAGGAGTTCAGATGGAGATGACTTCCTCAGAAGTTCTCTCACGTGTGTGTGTGACACATTTACTCAATTACTTCCGAGCCACAGCCACACTTTGCTGTGGCTGTTACTTGATGGTTGGTGACATCAGGGCTTACTAACTTTCGAGAAGTGCTCTGGGAAAGCATGGCTGTGAGGATGTATGCAGATACCATCAGAGATGAACCTGGAGATGGCCCAAGTCACCAAGTGCCCCTCACAGTGCTCATCAGTTGGTGGCTGACAACCCTGTGTCTACAACTCTGAGCTTTCTTGAAGCCCTGAACAAAAGATAGTTGAAAGTTGGCTATTTCTAAATGTGTTAGATCAGTCTCATTAGAACGGAATACATAGCATAATTGTTCTTGTTATGCTTGTTAAAACTATACAAGTAGTCCAAGGACATGAAATTGTGTGTGTGTGTGTGTAAGATGATGACAAAGTGCCCTTGCTACCTCCTCTTTAACCAACCTTCCTGTCATCCCTTGATGACAGGTTAGAGCATAAATTTGTGATGTTTTCTATATATCTACATGTGTACTTATTCATATATTTAGAACCAGGGCTATGCAATATATGTGTGATTCGCGACTTGCTTTTCTTAGTACGTCCCTGAGCTCTTTCCACATCAGCTTATAGAAAATGTGTCTTGTTTCTAGTAGCTGTAAATTATTTCACTGTATGGATTATGAAGCCTTTTTAAAATAATCATTTCATTATTGTCAGCAACACTGTAGTTAGAGGAGAATATCTTTGTGTGCATGTCATGATATGTTATCATACATTAGTATCTTGTATACATCTTGCCACATTGCTGTTCAGAAAGGTCTCGCTCTCCTGCTCCTTGGGAACAGTTAAGACTGCCTGATTCACAAGCAGATCATAAACAGCGGTCACTGTTTCAGTTTTTATTTTTCTAATTGCTAATGGTCTTGAATGAATGTCTTTTTATTTTTGTTTGGTTTGGCTGTTTGTTTGTTTGAGACAGGGTCTCACTCTTGTAACCTCAGAGTCTGGGAACTCCCTATGTAGATCAGACTAGCCTTAAACCTGTTGGTAACCTTTTGTCTCCTCTATAAGGTGCTGGAATTATCAGTGTGGGCAGAACATCTTGCTGTCTTTTCATTTTTACTGGTCATCTGTGCATTTTCTCTTTGTAAAATATACAGAAGGCATATTTAGTATATATAGGCTTAGACCCAGAAAAGTGTACATACAGGTTAAAATAGCACTCATGTGATGACCAGGTCAAGAAATAAAACATTCCCAACAAGCTAGAAGTTACCCATGCACTTCTCCCATTCCTTCCCCTCCACCCCATCCCTGCCTACCATGTCTTCATTTCTGCATGGTTTTCCTGCTCACATATACATCCCTAAATACTGTAGTCCCCTCCCGTCTTCTGAGACAAGATTTACTGTGGCCCAGGCTGGCCTCTTACTTGCAATCTTCCTGTCTCAGTCCATAGCACAAAGCCTGACTTGTTGTGTCAATGATGCACATATATGTGTGTGTGTGTGTGTGTGAATATGTTTACATGTCACTGCACAGGTGTTGGTGAGAGGATAACTACTAAGAATCAGTTCTCCCCACTTTCCATGTGGGATCTGGGGATTTGAACTCAGGTCATCGGGCTTGGGCAGCAAGAGCTTTTACCCACTGAGCTGTCTTGCCAACCCTAACTTATTTTTCTTTTGAAATTTGTATGAATGAAATTATAAACCTTTGAGACTTCTTTTGTTAAATACATTTAACAAATCGTCCGTCCCTGCCAGTGTGTGCATTAAGAGTTTGTCCATTCTGCCGTATGGATGCATCATGATTTATTTCCTATTTTCTTCTTGATTGACACTTGTTTTCCCAGTTTGTGGTTATTATAGACAATGCTGCTATAGATATTGTGGACATCTATTCTGCACTGTGCCTCTTTTTAAAAGTGTGTGTGTGTGTGTGTGTGATGTGCACCATATGCATGCCAGTGGTTCCAGGGCTCAAAAAGTGCCAGGTCCCCTGGGGCTAGAGTTGTGAAGTGTCCAGCGTGGGTGCTGAGAACCAAACCCAGGTTCTCTGTAAGAGCAGAAAGTCCTTTTAACTGCGGAACCATCTCTTCAGCCCGATGATACTCTTCATGTTCTGGATACTACTATGTGTTTGTTTTACACATTTTCCTACTTTGTTTCATGTCTTTTTATGGTGGTTTTGATATATTAACATTTTAATATGTTCACATGTATTGGTATTTTTCTTGTTAGCTTGTTGACCATCTCATCAAAAATATTCTTTTATTGTTCTGGGACTGTTACTCAGTGATAGCATGCTTGCCTAACATTTACAAGACCCTGGGTTTACTCCCCAGAACCATCAAAAGACAAACACAAAACCTCTAGGTAAAAATGAAAAAGTTATTTTTCTTGTTATACATTTTACAGGGTTGCCTTTCACATTCAGGTTCCATGCAGTTTGGAACTTTCCTTGTGTCTCTGGCAATGTGGGGGCAGACCTTTGTTTCTCTGAATGGCAGCCAGTCTTGCCAGCACTGTTTATTGAAACCTGTCCTTTCCCAGCTGCTCTGGATCATCTCGTCACTACTGTTTACTAAGCAGCAGCCTGTGACTCGATGTCCCTGGGCTCCTTGCTACAGGTCTCTCCTTACTCTGTTACTTTCTGTATCTAGTACAATACATGCCCCTGATACACAGGACACTCCTTCCCCTGTTGTTAGAGAGCTATGATTCTTCTTGGCTCTTTGTTCTATGTATATTTTATCAGCTTATCAAAAACCATTTAAAAAACACTAACAGTTTGGTTGAACAGTAATGAATCTGTAAGCTACTTTGGAAGAATTTGTTTATGGGGGCTTCTGATCCAGGAACATATTGAGATATATACTTAAATATTTTTCATGTCTTAATAAAAATTTATACTCACCAAAGGAGTCTTGTACCTCTCTTGTTATATGTGCTTTTAGGAAACTCATGCATTTGAATGCTATAGCCAATCTGCATGTGTGTGCATGTGTGTTTGTGTGTGTGTATGTATGTGCGCACATACATGTGCATGCAGTGTTAGGGGTTCAATACAGGATCTGTGCATGGCAGGCAAACCCTTCTCCATTCAGTCATATTCTTAGCCCTTAAGAGACAGGGTCTCACTGGCTAGCCTGGGCTGGCCAGAGTTCTCATTCTTCCTGACTCAGCACCTGAAGTTCTAGGAATTGTTAAATGAATACCACTTTGCCCAGAACTAGCAAGCTACAACTGATTTTAGTGTATTGTTCTTGGTCTCATCTTTCAGCCTTGTAGTCAATGTTGGGGATTTGTTTCCCACATCTGCATTTCCCTTCTCTTCCTCTCTCCCTCCCTCTCCTTTATTTTCTTCTTCTTTCCTTCCTCCTCTTTCTCCTTTTAGTGCTGGGTATTGAACCCAGGGATTTGCACAAACTAAGAGAACATTCTTCCCCTGAGCTGCAAACCTACCACCCTCTCTCCTCCTTTATGAACTTTTTGTAAACTACATATTTTATGGTGTATCATTTAAACTTTGGTTTTTCAAGTTATTTCCTTAGTGATTAGAGCTTATAATACATTAATTTATAACAATCTTTTATTTCTAGGGAGATATATTTCAGTAAAAGGCATTCCTCTAAGACAGCTGTCCCAGGTTTTGTGCTTATCTGTAGTCACGTGACTCCACCCGTCACATCACTGTGCTTTACTGAAGAAAGCATGCACTGAGTCTTTAGTATTTCTCTCGTTTTCCTGTCCTTATCTCTTGTGACTGAGTTCCCTCTACTGCCATCTCTTTTCAGATAGGTTTTCCTGTAACAATTGAAAAGCATGTTGGCTAGCAATATATATTCCCAGTCATTATTCCCGCTGTTATGACATCTTCTCTTGGTTTTTGGAAGATGGTTTTGACGGATATAAAACTCTTGGTAGACAGGCTTTTTCTGAAAACATTTGGAATGGAGTCCCGTTTACAATACTGTTTTAAATAATAAATCAGTTGTTAATTGTATCCTGATTTTTGTGTTTTAAACATAATTGGCCTAAATATATATCTCTTTTTTTTTTTCTGTCTTCTTATTCAGTGCTTGACAGTTCCTGGAAGTCTCTATTATTTTTCCTTGTTCCATCAATTCTTCAGATTTTGAGGACTTCAATTCTTGGATTAAGATTCAAAATAAAAATTAACCTAGATAATATACTTATTGATCAATGTCTATGGCATTTCTTCTCACTTCCGATATTGTATTTGTGCCTTCTGATTCAAGAGATTGTCCAAATTTTTGTACAGCAGCAATCCTCCTGCTTCAGCTTCAACTTGCAGGCATGCTGTCCCACCCAGGTCTTTATCACCCGCATACAGAGAAACTACAGCAGTGGTTCTCAATCTGTGGGTCGTGACCCTTTTAGGAGCTGAATGAGTTTTTCACAGGAGTCACCTAAGACCATCAGAAAACAGATATTTACATTACAATTCCTAACAGTAGCAAAATTACAGTTAGGAAGTAGCAACAAAAACAATTTTATGGTTGGGGGTCACCACAGCATGGCAAACTTTTTTATTAATGGGTTGCAGCATTAGGAAGGTTGAGAACCACTGCTTTATGACCTTTTAAACAGGCTCCTGCAGATAGGCTTATTTGAGTAAATCGTGGCCATGTGTCTGTAATTCCAACTGCTCAGGATGCACGGGCAACAGAATCCTAGCTTCCCATCCCAAAACAAAACTTTGACATCCGGAAAATGCAGACTCCTCCAGATGTGTCTAATGACCTTCCATGTACTGACAAATTCGTGATTTATAGTCAGACACTGATGGACATGGAACCCATTAACAAAGGCCTGGTCATTGTAGTGATAGTTTTGTCCAATTATATCATATCCAATTATATCACCTATCAACCTGACATACTTGGGATCAAGCCTCAGCCGAAGAAGCTCCTCCCTCGGACTGGCCTGGAAGCGTGTTTGTGAAGATATTCTCTTTAATGCTACTTAATGGAGGAGGGGCCAACCCACTGAGGGCAGTGCTAGCCCTGGGGAGCTAGCCTGGCATAGAACACAGAAGGTAGCTGAGCAAGTCAGAGCAAGGGAACCAGTGGGCAGCGACTGCTTCAGTTTCTCACTTGGCTTCCCTTGATTACGAACAAGAAGCTGGAAGCCAAATAAACCCTTTCCTTGCCAATTTGCTTTTATCTGTGTGTTTATCACAGCAACAGAGAAACAAACTACAACTGATCTTCATTATAGAAGGTTTGCTCTGTGCCTGGAGACAATGCTATCAAAGCAGGGCCCTGCCAGGCTGGGGAAGAGATGAAGAAGAGCTATCTCTCAAGACTAATTTCAGAGCTTCCTCTATGGTTGACAGCTACACACAGTTCCTCAGGAAACAGAGCCCTTTCTTGTGGGGTCTGAGTAAAGTCCTGAGTGCATGTGTTTGTTTGATATGGGGACAGTGATATCACAGATCCCGGTGCCTCAGCCCCACAGGAGTGGTAAAGCATTCCTCTGGCCCAAGTGTGAATGTTGACGACGAGTTCAGGAAGCCATCGTTGCCTCCCTTACCTGGTTATGGCTTAAGACTGCTCTCCTACAAAGACTGTTTCTAACCCCGCCTCCTTGTTCAGCTGTATAGAACACGCTGAGCTTCCCCAGGGAAGAGTCTGGACCGCACAACCCCAGCCTTTCTGTGTCTGTCATTCCCTTGACCGCAGTGAAACCAACGTAGAGCTGTGCAGAGCAGTGATCGTCTTCCCACGTCATCTCCACGGGGACTAATCCTGGAAAGAGAGAGTGTACAGTGATAAAATCTACATCTTTGACGCTGCACTTTTCAGGCGTGTGCACCTTCTCCCTTGGCTCGCTGCTCCTCAGTATCAGGTGACTGGGGCTCACTCTGTGATGAGAACACCCGAGGGGAACTCCTTTTGCACAGACACCAAGGCATTTGACCCTTTAAAGATGAGTTCCTGTTACTTCATGTAAATGTTTTAAAATATGGGCTTGGGAGACACACTCTGAGAGTGTGAGGTAAGCTTGGTCTATATAGTGAGTTCACTTTAAGTCAGAGCTATGTAGTGAAACCCTGTCCCCCACCCCAAATAGTTTTAAAAATATGACCTCTCTCCATTCTTGAATTTTTTAACAAAGGAACTAAAAATAAAATTACTTTTACTTTACAGTGTCTTCACATATGCATTCTCTCACAAAATTGCCACAGAAAGCAATTATCTTCCTTACTTAAAAACACTAGCTGGGTGGTGATGGCACATACCTTTAATCCCAGGAGGCAGAGGCAGGTGAATCTCTTGTGAGTTTGAGGCCAGCTTGGTCTACAGAGTTCCAGGATAGCCAGGGCTGTTATACAGAGAAACCCTGTCTTGAAAAAACAAAAGGAATAAAGAAGAAATTGTTCCAGGTTATCTTATGTACTAGAGACAAACGGGCTTCTGATCTGGATTTGGGATCTCACTCTGAAGCCTAGGCTGGCCTCAACCACATCATCCTTCTGTTTTAGCCTCCCAAGTGCTGGGATCACAGGCACAGACCACCATGGCTGTCTTGGGACCAGAGTCTTTGGGGTTCAGTATCCTCTCTCTTATATCAGGCCATCTTTAAGTAGAAAAACTTTTGTTATAAAGCATTTCCATTACTTTGCTCAGGAAAAAAAAAGTACTCAAAAATTCAGTACAAAAATCCACAAAAGATAAAATGACTTGCTCTCAGTCTACCCAGCGGCACTCTTGATTTCCAGTCGCAGGGTCAGGTCTCTGCACGCTTGGTGCAGCGCACGTGTGTTCTACACTCCACACAATCACTGCCCCACAGCTTCCAGCCACATCCAGTACATTATGAGAGAGCCAGGATAATACATTCCCAGAGCCCTGAATAAGTGACCTCACGAAGTGAGATGGGCCCTCCAGCAAGCTTACCCGAGGGCAAGCTGTTCCAGGCTGTAACTGGGAAGCGCTAATGGAATATTAACAAGCCCAGACTCAGACTCCTGCTAGGAAACTAACAACACAAAATACTATAATTTTACAAAAGTTTGTAAAAGATTGCTGATTGGCGGTGGTGAAACTCTCTGTGGCTAGAGCGACATACAGAAAACTTAAATGCCTGATGTCCATTCGGACTTTTAGGTTGAAGAATTGGGAACATGGCAAGGAGAAAGGGAATTTAAACATCTGAAGTTCACACATGAGCTCTGAGAATACTGGCTTACTGTGAAAAACATCGTGATTTGCTGACTATGTAAAGCCTTGCAACTGGCATTCTGGCTTGGGACTGAGGAATCTTTCTTCTAAAACTGCTCCAACATGATTCCTAAATATTGAGAAAAGGATTTTAAAATCTATGAGACAGTAAGAAAGTTATTACCACTTTGGGGTAGTGAACTTAAGAATACTACTTAAAAGAATGTTGTTTAATTCTTCGGTTGAATTATGAATGTGATTTTGTCTTTCTCATGTGTGTGTGGTGTACATGCATGTTCCCATGCTCCAGGAATCCTATCTAGACTTCTCAGAATGTAGGTGAGACACCCTTTCTGGCTCCCTGGCATTTATGTTGACTCCAGGGATCTGACCTCTCATGCTACTCTCTAGGCAAGTACATTAACTGCTAAACCATCTTCCCAGCCCCTGCATATTCCTTTTGTCAAAAAAATTAATTTTAAATTATGTATATATTTATTTGTATGTCTGCACACGTGAGTACAGGGGCTCACGGAGCCCAGAAGAGGGCGTCAGATCCCTTGGAGCTCGAGTTACAGGAAGTTGTGAGCTGTGGGAGGCGGATGCTGGGAACTGAACTCAGGTCCTTGGTAAGAGCAGTGAGCATTCTTAACCAATGTGTCATCTTTCCATCCATAATGTTCTTTTCACAGTCCCTTTGGGGCAATGCTCTAATTCTCTTGGCTCTATAAGTCCGATGTTTAAGTAAATTATTTCCCAGCATTTACAACAGTAATAAAATAAGTTATTCTATTCTGTGTGTATTGTTTGTGCACACACACACACACACACACACACACACACACACACACACACACAAGGCATGCGAGAGGACAATTTGTAGGAACTGATTCTCTCATGGCCCCAGAGATCAAACTAAGGTTGGGCTTGGTGGTAAGTGCCTATAACTGTTGTGTAAATTTGCCAAGATTTTTAATTAAAAGGTTTTTTTTTATTCATTTTTTTAATGAGTCAAATATAGGGTTCTACTTGGAAGTATTTTCCCCAAAGCTCTAAGGTCCCTGTCACCTAACAATCAAGCAAGATGATAGCTCAAAAGTATGAGTTCTTTTCTTTCTGTTATTATGTGTCTTAGATTAACACAGAAAACAAACCTATCTCAACCAGATGCTAAAACTAAGTCATCAAAAGCACCAGCGCTGTTGACTTTAAACCCTAGACTTTTACTCAGGACCTGTATGACCACACCTTGGATGCTCATGGTGCACCCATGAGCAGAGCATAGTGAGAGCTGTAACTGACCTCCAGTTAACATAGATCTAAGTATGCAGCTTTTCCAGTTAGAACATCACTCTGATGCAGCAGAGACACTGGGATTGTGAAAAAGACGTTTTCAGTTGTCTGAGAGAAAGAAAGAGGGAGGACCATGAGCCCCACAGAGTCCGAGTTTCTGCATGGCTAGGTGGTGACAGCTACCTGGGTGAAAGCTTGCAAAGCCCAGGACAGGTCACCCCTGCCACCACTCCTTCCTTCTCCCTCCATAACAGTTCTCAGTGCTGTCACACACACATTCCTATGGTCTTGCCCAACTTTGCAGAGGGCTGTATCCACGATGAGAAAAAGCTTCTACTGCTTAAATGACAATCAAAGTGATCTCAGAGATTTATACCCAGTCAACTATGGTTTGAAAAATTGAATATGCTTTCTCAAACACAAATAAAGATGATAAGCTTTAACTTCCTATTCAAAGGCAGAGAAACAACCAAATCTAGGAAATGAGCTGAAAGCTGAGCCTCGTCTCCTGCCTAGGAAACACTGATCACAAGTAAGCTACAATTTATGTCACAATGTATTTTTCAAAATTAGGAAGGTCTTTCGCACCTAAAAACAAAAAGTGCATGATTCCCCGACCCCAACCAACTTCCTCTCATAGTCCTGTGTGTCCACCAGTCACAGCAGCCTTGTTCCTTATGACAGACTTCAAAGACACTTCCTTACAGAAAATCAATGCATGTTCCTAAGTGCACAGTGAGGCCGAATGAGCAAGGGTCTATGTTAAGTTTTTCTGAGAGATGAGGGAGAAACTGTCTCCTAAAGCAGAAGTTCCTTGGCAAAACAGGAATACTAGCTCCAAATTGCATTTTATAAATACTTAATGCCAAGGAGTTTTGCTTTATGAGAATAAATAACTCCTTTTTTAAAAGAACAACCCGAGACCAGTGGCCATTTGATTGACCATGTCAATTTCCAACCTTACTCAACATTTTACTTTAACATTTATATTTTCTCCCTTTCTAATCATTTTTACAAACTTAGAATAAAAACAGTACCTCTGAGCATATGAATTCTTCTACAGAAAGACAGTGGGACTCAGCTGACACTGAACATTGGACTTAGAATTCCCACCGTGAGATAATCTGAGATGGTTCTTTGGGATGTGACAGGCAACTGTGGGAGCAACTCTGAGAACTAGAGATGCAGAGGTGGAGAAGTAATTGATACATAAGGCTAATCATCTTAGAGCTGGGAGATGAATCAGAAATAATGTACTTGACAATTCATAATAAGAGTAAGTAAGGTTCAGGCTTGGTTAACATCACATTTCTCATGGATGTCAAAGCTAGAACTACAGTTTGGGTCTAGTATTCCTGGCCAATTATTTCTTATACCACAGAGTACTAAGGGTGAAGAAGTTAGATGTTCTGATTTGTAGAATTTTCTCTCAACAGATCCTTCTTATAAAATCAAAAAAAGTTAAAATTCTGATTTCTAATGTTTTAGTTCAGGTTCTACTGAGTGAAGAGTGAAACTCAGGATTTAAAAGGACACCTCAAAGCCTGTAAGCCTGTAAGATCTGGTCCCAGCCCTTCCCTCCAGTCCTGACAGATGAGTTCCACACTAATGCACACAGTTGCTATCTGCCTTGAAGATTTGTAAAACTGTTCTAGCAAATCCTAAGAGTAGAGAAGATTCCAGGGCAGAGTGTGGACACCTGAGCACAGCTCCTGTGTGGCCACTGCAGCTCCACTGCACCACAGGCCAACCTCTCTCTCTCCAAGCTGCCCACTCTCTTAAGAGCTTACATCTACAGTGTTCTCCGTTGGTGCAAACAAGGAAGTGAGCATTTATTCTTCAGAACAAGTAACAGAGTCAGGAAGAAGCTAACCTAAGAGAACACAGACAAATTATCCAACATGAGTTTGCAATGCCCAGGGAGAGGAGCATTATCCCTATATGGTGCATAGTTAAGGCTGCATATGATTTAAGGTGGCTGCTTGCATTTGGAACTTAAAAAAAAATGTATAAAAGAAAATGTCAAATTTCAAAAAGTAAAAATGAAAATTTGAAAAGTTAGCACATTTTTTTTTTATTTATAGATAACTACCATAGAACTACAGAGAAGAAAAATGGCATCAACATGAAACTTAGAACAGCTAGGTGACTGCATGCTGGAACTAAGGACCATGTTCCTACACACTTAGGGAAAGGAGAGCGCAGCTGACACGGACTCCTGTACTGTAGTGCAATAGTAAGGAACTGTGGCTACTTAGAAATATGCAGAACTTACTTAGTCTGTGCTTCAGAAATAATTACATATAGTATTACAAGTTCAAAAGAATCCAAAAGAATAATTAACAATATACATCCATGTGTTAGAATCCGCAAAAGGCTGCATTTTGTAAAGTTGTCAGCAGTATTAAAAATGACACCAATCCAAAACAAAGTGAATATAATATAAAAAGGCATTGTAAGCTTTGCTTCCTGTATTAAACCCAGTTTATCCATGGAATTTCCTTTCAATACTCATTTAATCAGAAGCATGCAAATAGTTTAGGATCTACTTAATCATCTCTGCCACATTCGCTAAGGCTGCAGCTTGCTTTTCAGGGCTAGGCAGGGATCCGGGTAGCTGCCTCCTCTTCTGCATCAGCTCGGTTCGCATTAATTTCTGCGAGTGTTCGGCCAAATCTTGCCCATTCATCATTTCGGGGAACAGCGATCTGCTGTTAAAAGAAAGACAATGTTTGCTGGGCAGTGAACTACAAATTCACCTCATCTAGTATTACCCTGTTTTCAAATAATTTTTTCCATTAAAAAGTAATAATTGACCTAAAGGGCCTTTCTATAATTACAGAGACTGTAACAATGTTTTACAACATTTCAAAACAAAAGCTGTTTGTAAAACATGTTGTGGCAGCCTCAGAAATGAGTCTGTTGTTACCACCAGTGCAAGGATACAAGGATGCCTTGTAGACAGACTTCCTGGTACCTCTATGGGTCTTGCTGAGGAAGAGGAATGCATTCAAAACTTTTAATTGTATTTTTCCACCACTACTAGTATGAAATAGTTATTTTATTTTTTCTTTTCTGAGACAGGATCTGTGTAGCCCAGGCTGCCTGCAATTTGTGACCTTCTCACATCTGTGTTTTGAACACAGGGTTTGTTTGGAACATAAAGTATTCTTTCTTGATTCTCTTAACTCCTTAGTCAGTTATACTGCTATTCAGCATAGTGTTGAATCAAGAGCAAACAAGAAAAAGAAGTTTATGGTGCTTTTGCCTCAAAGAGTCAACCCAAATGTCCCTATAGTTGTTCTTATGTTATACAGAGACTAACATTGCTGTGAGAGCACAGATCATCCAATGTGGCCAGTGGACAAATCTGCTTCTCAATGTACAAGATCTAATAGGAAGTTACTAGCCAAATGTGGCAATTTACATTAATTAAAATTAACTAAAAAAAAATCATAGTTAAGCTTGACTAACCACAGCTTTTCAATATGGGCGTGTCACTGACAACCACCCACCAGCCAATGCAGACACAGGACACCTGCATGCACTGTCCAACAGGTTGCTCTAAATGATCTCTCTCAAGATCTGATTGCTATAGCCACAAAGTATCGGACAAGATGGGGATATAGAAAAAGTCTAGAAGGCTCTAGTCAGGACCAAACAACAAGAACTGAACTCTGCTCCTGTGTCACTTGGTGCTGTGTCCAGTCAAGCAGAGTGACACAAGAGCCCGACTCATCCTGCTGAACTCCATCATGCCTTTGCATCCAGGCTGAGGTCGCAAGATTCATTTTTCTCAGTTCTATTTTCTCAGAACTATGGAGGGGATGGAGAAATGGTTCAGTGGCTAACAGCATTGGCAGCTCTTGCAGAGACATTGGTTTCAGTTCCTAGCACCCACATGGTGATTCATAATAGCTTGTAAGTCTAGTCCCAGGGATCCAATGCCCTGTTCTGGTATCCACAAGCTCCTGTATGCATGCAATGTACATACACATATACTCAGGCATACATATATACATTAACTAGTCTTGGGAAAAAAACTAGCAAAATATGCTATCTTTGATTTCTTCTGTCTGGTTCAAACAAATCTATGAATACAACAATGAAATTTTATCTCAGTATCAATTCTATAAAACTCCAAGTCCACTTTGTAATCCACATTTCCTTTCCTGTCTGAAGAATTCCTAGCAACGCAGGAATCTAGAAGCATGATACTATCATACACTCAATCTACTGAATGAGAGCACAGCATGCCCACTTAGAGAGACGGCATTAGAAGCTGCTTCTGCGGTGGAAAGCACACAGCCATGTAGTCTACACAGTTCATGAGCCGCGCTGGAGACTCAGCTACCACAATCCCTTCTTAACATCGCCACTACGACAATGTGTCAAAATGACAGGCAGCAAGCCCATACCTCTCCCACATCATAAATGACAATCTGTCCTTCAGAATCACCCACGGCGATTTCTCTTCCGGAGTGGGTCCATCTCACACGATTAAGAGCAGGGTTGCCCTCCACAGAAATGCTGGCAGTCGGTACCTAAGTTCATTTAAAATACAGCATAGTAAAAAGTTTCATCAGTTTCTGAACATGTAAAATCGTAATTCTTCTCTAATCTGTGTTTCTAAAAAGAAATGAGACTAGATAGGAGAATTTTCTCACCTTCCTCTCTATTCATAGATTTTTTTTTGTAATGATATTACCATCAACCCTTGAAGATAGGTTGGGAAAATACAAAATACTTATTTAAGAAATTTTTACATGGCTGCTGCACTCATATCCTTAGTAAAGGGTTTTTATGTTTAACTTTTTTTTTTTTTTTGTTGTTGTTGTTGTTGTTGTTTTTCGAGACAGGGTTTCTCTGTGTAGCCCTGGCCGTCCTGGAACTCACTCTGTAGAGCAGGCTAACCTCAAACTCAGAAATCCGCCTGCCTCTGCCTCCCAAGTGCTGGGATTAAAGGCGTGCGCCACCACCGCCCGGCTTATGTTTAACTTCTTGAAGCAGTCAAGCTACTTAAAAACATGTGACTAAAACTCATTTTAAAAAGACAATATTTACAACACCCTCATAAATAGATCACAGTTCAGTCTTACAGGACAGGAATTACTTTGGCGGCTTGTACCTTCCCCAGCTAAAACCAGTTAATGTGACTGACAGCAGCTCCTACAAACAGTTCACACCACTGGTACACAGAGCTTTCCCAAGCCCCAGCTCCATGGAAGGCAGGAGCGAACGACTGCACAGGGGCAGCAGGTCTGGAATCTGACTGGACATCTGTTACACTCAGAGTAACTAGCATTCACTGAGGCAGACTAAAAAGCATATGATTAAACTTAAGTCTTGAAATATGACCAAAGTAGTCCATATGCTTACATCAGTCAATCCTAAGCTATTAGCCCAGAGATATTATAATCAAACTATTAAGTGAAAGCTCTTCATTTAATTATGGCCATAAGTTTTTGGTAAAAAAATCCAAACTAAGAAAGTAAACTTGGACAGGGCATGGTGGTGCATGCCTTTAATCCTCACACCAGGCATGGGGGTAGGGGTGTCGGGCAGAAACAAGAGGACCTCTGTGAGTTCAAAGCTAGCCTAGCCCATACATTGCATTCTAGGGCTATTTAGTCAGCTTAACAAACAAACAAACAAACAAACACACATAGTCATACATATGTAATGAGTAAATGAATGAATTAATGAATAGTAGATAATAATAGTATTAAAATTCTTGCATTTCCAACATAGCTCTCCCTTCCTCATCTTTGTATGACTAAGTACTTGACTTCCAGGGATCTGGAAAGATGCCACTAGCAACCAGGAGAGATGGAGGGCACCAGTGTCTCTTTTACAACCACTACTGACAATTGTTAGCATCATGTCTGCTAACCAGAGGCAATACAGGGACCTAAGAACATTTTAGGCCTCTTTAAACTAGCTAAAGATAACTCACAGACACAGTTAAATTGCATTGCCAAATTTGGTATAGCAATTAAGAAATATGATAGTTTCTACATTATTAATATTAGTGTTTATGATGCTGGGAATTATACCCAGGGTCTCGTACACGCTAAGCAAATATTGTACCTGAGTTACATGCCCAGACCTTGGATTTCTGAGACAGGGTCTCGCTATGTATGCAGCCTCTGACTCACTGACACTCTTGCCTCTGCCTCCCAAGTCTTGGGTTTACCTGCATGTGCCATCATGTCCAGCTCCATATTCACTTTATAGTTAATGGTCACTGATCTTAATCCCTTATGGAAAAACACCATCAAAATACATTAGCTTTCTTTTAAACATGTCAGGCTAAGACTAGTGTTTATGGATGATACACAATCCTATCACAGCTTCCAGGGAATTCAGAATAAAGGTTAACATACTCTGACAATGTGCAGCTCTGTTTTCTAGCCTGAGAATGAACACACAGTGGAAGCCCCCATGGAGACTCCGCCTGGACAGGAGGCACGATGCTGCCTTCCAGCAGCAGCAGAGAGCCCAGTGTTCACAGCAGCGCCGTCTTTCCCTTCAGCTTGGCGCAGCATGCTGTTTGTCATACAGGGGACAAAGCTTATTTGGTTTCTTTGTGATGAAGCTACAATCACAGAGCACTTTTACATTCCTTGGGATAAAAGAAATTTCACAAATTATTCAATAAATCCCCGATTTTCTGTTATTTCCCAGCTCACCTCTGTGTCATTGTTGAGATTCCATAGATCCAGTCTCCCCATGCCATCCACACAGGCAAACAGGGCTGGGTGGGTGGGTGACCACATAACATCATAGACATAGTCTGAATTATCTTCAAATGAGTACAAAGGCTTGTTATTCTGAAAAAGAAAAGTTAATTTTTAGCATAGGAGGCACACAGAAATCCTTACACACTCAACGCTGACACACGACAGAGATCCTACAGGCACGGTTTCATACCAGAAATCCTTACACACTCAACCCTGACACACGACAGAGATCCTACAGGCACGGTTTCATACCAACTCAGCCTAGACTGTCCCCTAAAGAACTAGTACTAGGTGACATTTTCTTTCCAGCTAGTAGTGGTCATACTATCTTTGAAAAAGGAATAAAATAAGCTTCAGGACACTTGTCAGTAAGCAGTTCCTGGAAGATGACAGCAGAGGCACTGGCCTTCTTGAATCATCTGGAAATCTCCCTATGGACGCAGGTAAAGCAACAAGGAGAGGAAAAGCAAAGTCTCACAGTGTCTCCAGGAAAAGTGAGGCAAACTTCAGCTGTAAGCTGGGGAGTCAGGCTCCACAAGTTTTAAGACCCAAGCAGTATGAGCATCTGTGTGGGAAGAGGTGACTGACAGCCACGGCACAGATGATCTCTTGGTAGTGTGATATGGAGCAGTCTGAGAACAGCAGCAGCCAGAAGAGTTCAGCATCTTTCCTTTCACACTGAACACTACAGGTGCAGGTGATATAAACAAGGTCTCATGCTCTTGTCTGGGTCTCACACACTCTTCAAACTGACAGACTCGAGTGCGGGAGCAGGTGTGGAGGTTGAAAGACAACCTGCAGGAGGTGGTTCTCTAACTACTATGTGGGTCTCAGGACTTGAACTCAGGTTGTCAGTCTTGGTGGAAAACACCTTTACCTGTTAAGCCATCTTACCAGGTCAATTAAAAAAAAAAAAAAAAAAAGATATGATAATGTCAATATCATGGTTATTGTAGTAGCCCATAATGCTTAACTAAAAACAAAACAAAAACAACAAACCCCACCACCCCCTGCAAATTAACAAAATTTTTAAAGCTAAGCCAAACACAGAAAAGAAATTTTTTTCTTTTAAAGTCACTGTTATGAGAATAATGATACAACTTGCCTTGCCTGAAATGTGTATACGATCACCTGGTGATCTTTGTAAAGCCACCCCAGAGGTAATTCATTGGTATTTCTAGCACACTAATGATGCTAAAGGCTTTGACTACTGTGACAGTACTTCAGACATCCCATTTCCAGGCAGTTTTAAGGCCTATCACCAAAAACCTAAAACAAAGTTGCTAATACTCATTCATATATTCAACTAAAATGTATGTGCTGTGGCCTGGGGAGTAGCTCAGGGGCAGAGCACCTGCCTATTATTCTGGAGGCACTAGAGTCAGTCTCTACACTAGAGGAAACAAATGTGATGATCTACAAGCTGGACACAGCTCAATGGTAGAACAATTGCCCCGCATGCACCAGACGCTGAGTTCAAGCCAAGTACTGCAAAAAAGGGGCAATGTCATGAACATTTCACAAAACAGGCAATAATGTCATGGCAGGGTGCTTAATCACAATGATACACATGAAAACATCTGGGAATGTCACTTCACCCACTGGAAGGTTAAAAGGAAAAACACCAGAAAACTCTTAAGTAGGGACACGGGTAGAGACCCATACATACCCTACTGGTGCATCAGGAACTGGCAGAGTCACTTGGAATTGCCAGGTAACAAGCTGGACACATATACATGTCCTCTGACCAGGCCACTCCACGCTAAGTGTGTACTCACAGAACTGACTGTTCATGCCATCAAGAGACAACTATGACCTAGCATCGTGGTATTTCCCTGTAATCCCAGTACTTGGAAAGATCATAAGTTTGAGGCTAGCCTGGGCTACACAGTAAGACACAAAAAACAAACTGAAGGAAAAGACAATGTCTTCTCCTAGTGGAATGAAGTATCCCACATATCACCAACAGAATGGACACATGAGCTCTTTATTTACTTGACTGGGGAAGACGGTCTGGAACTACACTCAGGTGCATGAAACTCACAATCACAGTGTTTAGCAAGCCAGAATGAGTATATACTCCTTTTTACAAACCACACACTATTTAAAAAGCAATATGAAAATTAGATTAAAACATTTAAAATAAAAAGAAGACTGCTAACCATCTCAGGAAATGGATCAAACATTTAATCTATTCCGTGGACTGCTACAGAGCTTGGGGAAAACATCAGTTTTTTATTTTAAAAATGTTTTTTGTTTTTTCAAAACAGAGTTTCTCTGTGTAGCCCTGGCTGTCCTGGAACTCTCTCTGTAGATCTGACTGGCCTCAAAACCTTAGAATCTGCCTGCCTCTGCCTCCTGGGTGGTAGGATTAAAGGCATGTACCTCACACCCAACCCTACGGAAAAGATCACAATTTTTAAAATTATGTAAAAGAAAGCAAAATATCTTTCAATTTAAAATGTGACTATTTTAAAACTGTTTCCTTTGCTTAATTGAAAAAAAAAAAAAAAAGACCATAGTTATCTAAGGATTAGCCAGTTTTATCCCACTGAGAAAATGCACATATTTAACATAAAATAATCTTGCATAGTATAGTAATTTAATATATAACACTAAAAATTAAAATCCCAAGTAGAACATTTTAACTATCTTTTTAAAGTGTTATCTTCCTTTACTTTGAAGAGCACTTCTGCCTAAATGGTACTGAGGCAGCAGGGAGAGCTAAGAGGGATGGGACCCAGCCTGCTGTTTCAGTCCAGCCAGCAGCCGGCTTCAGGCTTCAGACAAGTCCTCATTCTTTTTAAGCCTGTTTCCTTGTATATAAAACAAAGGCTTCAAATTAGTGGTTGTGAAGCTTGACTGTAAGTTGGGGCCAACTAAAAAAACCTTTAAGTATAGTGTTGTGAGGGTCTCTCTCCTGGGGTCTGATTTCAATGGTCTGGGTATCAGGAAGTACTTCAAAGTCTAAAAAGCTGCTCCTGTATATGTCCAAGAATGAGAACCTCTAAGCCATATAATATGTAATAGATAGGTCTCTTACTCTTATTCACAAACAACCTGCAAATATATTATTTGCCAAAAAGAAATCAAAACAAAGGGTTTCTGTGAAAAACAGCTAGCATTTGAATAAACAGAATAATCATTTGGTTCTGCTGTAACAACAAACACTGCATGATCAAGGGACAGGCCACATTGTTCTTCCTAATCTCAAGGTATGTACTGGATGGAATATGTTGTCCTAAAATTCATGGCTGTCTAGTACTCGTTACACAGGTTAGGTGTATCAGGTGTATCAGGGTGGGTTAGGTGAAAATGTGGATGCAGAGATCTAATAAAGCAAACAGGTTCAGCAGGCTCCTGACAAAGGCAGAGACTTGCAGTGATAACAGCTGCAGGCCAAAGAACACTAAAGATTCCTGGCACTCACCATATGCTAGGAGACAAGCATGGAACAAATTCTCAGACTCTCCAATGCTGAGCAGCCTACTAAACTGAAAACAAGTTTCTGTTATTTCAAGCCACTCTGTGATAAGCTGCTACAGCAGCAATAATAACCTGACACAGATAATTGTTTCCAAAGCTGGGGTCATTGGGAAGGGAAGTTTACATTAGTAACAAGAGTCAATTTGGATGGTAAGAGAAATAAACAAGTTTTCTTGAAAAGAAATCATTACAGGGCTAGAAAGATGACTTGGGGGTTAAGAGCATGTACTGCCCTTGCCGAGGACAACACCCACCCCCAGCAAACTTCCTGCTCCAGCGATCCCATGCTTCTGACCTAATGCACACACACACACACACACACACACACACACACACACACACACACAAGTCATTCCAAGGTAAAAAAAAAAAAAAAAAAACTTCACATATTATCCGATTAAGATAATCTTTGCAGAGTATATCTATTAAAACTAATGAAAACTAGTCTTACAAGGCAAATGAAGACGGCACACTTCAGCACTGTCCAGGAGAGAAGGAGTCCCACACAACAGATTGTGAGAATCAACTACCCCATGGCAAGGCTATCTTTACTTGAAGATGAATGAATCAAGTTATCTTAGCTTGATGCCACTGAATATTCAAATGATAAGACTCCTTTTGTTCTAATTCCTTGCTCACCAAGCCATCTTCTGATTATAATTTGGCTTCCCATGTGGGTAGTCCACAGAGAAACAATGAGCTGGTCAGGCCAGCAGGAATATCTGCGCCCTTCTGGCAGTTAAGTTTCTGACTGTAAATTAATAAATTGACATTCTCCAATGTACCAGTGTCTTAGGAGCCTGTTAGTTATATTCAGCATTCCCTGTCTAATCAATTCCAGTAGCTGACAAAATTGAGTTTCTAAATATGCAAAGGAGGCTAGACACTGGCCTGTAGCAACTACTTTGGTAAGTGCCACCAGGTGGAACTGGGTCGGCAGCATCAGCCATCCTTCCCTCAGACATCTTCAAACCATATTTTCATTTTAATTTGTCTACTATGTGAACATTTCTTTTCCTTTTTTTCCAAGAAAGGGTTTCTCTGTATAGCCCTGGCTGTCCTGGAACTCACTCTGTAGACCAGGCTGGCCTCGAACTCACAGACAGCCTCCCTCCTCTGCCTCCAGAGTCCTGATTAAAGAGATGTTCCACCATCGCCCAAGGAATATTTCTTTTTCTAAGCAATGGTGTAACCTCTTTTAACCCTGTTTAATGCTAGTGTTGCTGTGAAATAAGCACACACACAGTCAGATTAAAGGTGGGCATTGAAACACTGCACTGTCAAAAGTTTAAGTTGCAGATGGATTATTAAAAAATGATTTTAAGGAATGACCTGATTAACAATCCTAACTCTGCCACTTCATAGTAAAATTGGTTCTGAAACTAGAATATACTATGCATACAGTAAGATACCATCTTCCAAAAATACTTCTTTTAAAAATAAATCTAGGACAGGTCTGTTAAGATGTGCACGAACATTCAGCTAATTACCAGGTTAGACCTGAAATCACCATCTTCCAGGTTACCCTGAAGAAACTGTCATTGTTCATTCGTTCTCCCTGCTGTTTCTCAGACCCATTAATGTGCTTCTACTGTGGACTTTCAAGTTTAGTGTTTTGAGGTTTTAACTGTATCTTCTAAATATTATAGAGCTAACATCCTGGTTGCACTTTACTAATATCAAAGCTCTGGCTATGGTAGCTCATGTCCCAGTACCTGGGAGGGAGAAGCAGGCAGACCTCTCTGAGTTTGAGAACAGCTTGGTCTGGCTCCTGAGTTCCAGGACTGTCAGGGCTATGTAGAGAAACCTTGTCTCAGAAATCAAAACAAAACAACAATAACAAAAAGTTCAGCAATATGTGGATGATCACTATTTACTTCTGTGTGTTTTTGACACTGCAAATAGCTTAAGTCAAAAAGTATCCATAGCAATCTGTTGAACCAGAACCATGGGGCTAGGTTTTAAATTCTCCAACCAAGCTAAGATCAGAGAGCTTCACACTGCTGACTGTTTTAGAGTGCATGTGAGCAGTGTCAGACTGCAGTCTCCACACTCCACTCTTACAAAACTTATACAAAGAGAAAGAGGAAAGATCTTGTCTCAAATTGGGGCAGAGCCAGATCTTAATAAACACAGAGCTACAGCAATATCTAATGGCTCGTTCTTCCAGTTTATGGGGTTCACTTCCTAGGGCAGGAGAGCACATAAAAAGGAGAGGTGGAGAAGCACAACGTGAAGTCTGTTAACTGTATAAACGTGAGCCACTGGGTTAAAAGCTTCACATTGGAGCCTGAAGAGACCTGTCAACTTTGGTAGAGGACCTAGGTTTAATTGCCAACACTCATATAATAGCTCAAAACCATCTGTAACTCTAGTTCCAGGGGATCTGATGTCCTCTTCTGGCCTCTGAGGGCACTGGGCCTATATGTGGTCCACAGACATAAAGACAAAACACTCACACACGTAAAATAAATTTAAAAATTTAAAAATAAAAGCTTCAATGGAATTAGAGTAATGTTTTTAAAGCAATTTTAAGATACAGTCTATTGTTTATTAGCATTTATTATCCATGAGCATGTATACTACTCATTATTCAGCACAAGCAGGGCTTCGATCAAATTATTTAAAAGGGTAGATACATACTAACAACTAAACTAGGAAGCAGTTGACTCTGAGGACACAAGTGTGGCCATGTATATAAATTTATCTAGCACACACATTGCTGCTTGACCAGTCATAGAACAGAATTGTTTGCAGAAAGGATAAACTAATAGAGAGTAATTCTTAGTCCTTTTTTCTTCCAGAGTTAGGATTGAATCCAGGACCTCATACACAGTAGACAAGTGTACTATCACTAAACTATATAAAAACAACATAGGCCAATGCAATTCTGTTAATATTTTAAGGGGTTCTTGGTCATATATGATGTAAAAATATACTACTCTATACTGGCTCATCCTTTGGCCACTAGGAAGGGTGTTGGGGCAGGGGAGAGATATGTATCATATTTGAGAGTGAATAAAAGAAACAACAGAACTTAATTAGTAAGGAAAAGAGAGATGCCTGCCTATCATTCTTACTTAAATCTCTTCTGGGACAGTGGGACTGGAGAGATGGCTGAGTGGACAGAGGTGCCCGAGCACAGGCTTGATGATCCAAATTCCATGGTCTATCTGGCAAGGTAGCAGAAGAAACTAACCCTGGAGTCCTGTGACTTGTACCTGTGCACTTTGGCACAAGCACACCTGCATTCACACACATACACAATACATACATCACACACAAACACAAATAAATGAAAGCAACGTCTATTGTTGAAACAGAAACAGAACTATGATCTATTAATGAAGCATCTATACAGAACCACAAAAGCAAATGCCCATCAGTCTGCATCACAGGCAAGTTCACTCTCAAGTAGGCAAGACGAGTGCTTCATTTTCAGACCCTGTTAATGTATACTCAAATTTAAAGGATGCTGACAAACTGAACATCTGACATTTAAAAATTAACCACTCAGTCATCAAACAGCCAAAATAGGAATGAAACTGGCAAGAATGTGTCAAAAATATTATGTCTCTCTTGACTCTAACAGGGCTAGTACATGAGAAAGCATACCCAGAAATCTTTCAACTTATATGGGTATTTGAAGCCTATGTGGAAATGGTAGATTTTCTGTTTGTTTGTTTGTTTGTTTGTTTGTGTTTTTGTTTTTTTCGAGACAGGGTTTCTCTGTGTAGCCCTGGCTGTCCTGGAACTCACTCTGTAGACCAGGATGGCCTCGAACTCAGAAATCCACCTGCCTCTGCCTCCCAAGTGCTGGGATTAAAGGCGTGCGCCACCACCGCCTGGCTGAAATGGTAGATTTTATCTTGGTAATTCTGCATCTTGCTTTGTTTACTACCTGAGTATGTATTTTCCCATATATACAGAGTTGTAGATCATGCTCGTCTTTGCTTATGGCTATGAGACTCGTCTTTCTCTATCCTTTCTCCAGTGTAAGATCCAAGGATGAATGAGAAGACTGATTAAATACACTTAGGCTCTGACCCAATTAGAACGACGCCTGTTGTGTGCTGGACAGTGTGTTAGGCACTTTTCTAGATATTTCCTTCATAGACATATGAGCTATTTTTTGTCTGTTAATGTCAAAGCTGAAAATGCTCAATTTTAGAGGGCAAGCTCTTCAAGGCTGTTTACTAAATCATGTTAGGCTGAGAGTGGGGCTCAAGACAGGAAAAGAGTGAACAGTAAGTGTACTCTGGATGCTGAGGCCAGAACTTAGTAAAGCACACAACCAGGAGTTCACTACAGTAGAAAGCATCTCTTAAGAATACTAGATTTTAACCAGGCAGTGGTGGCACATGCCTTTAATCCCAGCACTTGGCAGAGGAGGCAGAGGAGGCAGAGGAGGCAGAGGAGGCAGAGGGGCAGAGGGGCAGAGGGGCAGAGGGGCAGAGGGGCAGAGGGGCAGAGGGGCAGAGGGGCAGAGGGGCAGAGAGGCAGAGAGGCAGAGAGGCAGAGAGGCAGAGAGGCAGAGAGGCAGAGAGGCAGAGAGAGAGAGAGGCAGAGAGAGAGAGAGGCAGAGAGGCAGAGAGGCAGAGAGGCAGAGAGGCAGAGAGGCAGAGAGGCAGAGAGGCAGAGAGGCCAAAAGAAAGAAAGAAAGAAAGAAAGAAAGAAAGAAAGAAAGAAAGAAAGGAAGGAAGGAAGGAAGGAAGGAAGGAAGGAAGGAAGGAAGGAAGGAAGGAAGGAAGGAAGGAAGATAGATAGATAGATAGATAGATAGATAGATAGATAGATAGATAGATTATCCACCTCTGTAAAATATTAGATTTTACAGAGGTGGATACTTGTAGCCAACCATGGGACTGAGCACAGGATCCCCAGTAGAGGAGTTAGAGAAAGGACTAAAGGAGCTGAAGGGGTTTGCAAGCCTATAGGAGGAACAAAATATAAACTAACGAGACCCCCCAGAGCTTCCAGGGGCTAAACCACCAACCAAAGAATACACATGGAGGGATCCATGGCTCCAGCTGCATATGTAGCAGAGGATGGCCTTCTTGGGCATCAATGGGAGAAGAGACCCTTGGTCCTGTGAAAGCTTGACACCCCAGTGTAGGGGAATGCCAGGGCCGGGTGGTGGGAGTGGGTGGGTGGAGGAACACCCTATAGAAGCAGAGGGAGGGGGATGGAATAGGAGGTTTTCGGGGGGGGGGGCGGGGAACCAAGAAAGGGGCAACATTTAAAATGTAAATAAATAAAATATCTAATAAAACTTTCAAAAAAAAAAAAAAAAAAAGAATACTAGATTGTCTCAAAGATTTTCAAGAACCACAGCAGGCTAAACTTTGTTTCCCGGTGAAGGATTCAAGAAGTCAACATTAAGTTCAAGTAGACGGACAAGAAATATGAGGCTTATAACAGAGCTTACATGGACTAGGATGCACTGAATGTGCAGTTTTACTAGCAACACTATGATTGTGCAGAAGGACTCGAAAACAAGCAAATGAAAATTAAATATAACGTAAGGTCAAGCAAAATGACAAAGTCTGTCACATAGGTCATGCTCCCTAAGCTCTGTCTGTGAGACTGTCACTGGCCAAGCCAAGCTACACTCACTGGAATTCATGGAGGCCTAGGGAACACTTTCATCACTAAGTACATATTTCAAGTAACCAGTTTACTAAGCTTCAATAAAGTTAGTTATACTACACTAAGACAACAAACACACATGTGCCTTCACAATGATTTCTTAATGATTCAAGTTTATTGTGTAGTCTTATTGTACAGGACTTACTATGAATGGTCTCTGTCTTTTCTCTATCCCATTACCTCTGTGAGCCACTACAGTCCTGAGTCTCTTAGCTCACCACAAAGCAAATGAATGATTTCTGTGTGGAGCTGGATGAAATTATGTGAGGAAGTATAGGGGATACCAGGGCTTTCTTCCCAACATAATTTAGAGTAAACAGACCTTTGCTTGAGAAGCCTGAAGTGGGAGGAAGCCTACTCTCCAACTGTTTGGGGATCATCATATTTGTTATACTGTGTGATTCCTTACAGGGTTCTACTTGGATTACAACTCCAAGCCATCTAAGATCTAACACCATGCCTTTCCCTGTAGTATTAGAGCACCACCTTGTGTCAGGAAACTGGCCAAATGAGCAGAATGCTGTGTTTCAGATACCTTAGTTGTCCAAAGTTTTACTGTCCAGTCAAAAGACGAAGTGACAAACAGATGTGAGAAGTCTACTGCTCCAACGGCTGCATGACAGTGGATTCCAGTGATGGGTCCCTGGTGTCCCTCAAACATCTCACTGATTCCAGCTTTGCTATTTCATAAAAGTGAACATGTTAGGGACCCTCTTGGAAGTACACCACATATTATTTTCTTAACATTTTTACTTATTCATTTCTAAGACAGGGTCTTTGAAGTCTGAGCTGCTCTGGAACATACTATGTGGTCCAGGCTAGCTTCAAAACCAGAGCTCCACCTTCCTCTACCTCCAGAGTGTTGAGATTAAATGCCTGCACCATCACACCTAGCCAATGTATCTTATCAAGGGTTTATACAGCAGACCTTGACTAAATTTCAAACACAATTCTAGGTTCATAGTTTATCAACCTAACTTATGCCAAATGCCACTCTATTCAGATGTGGTAACACTACTAATATAGCAGGGTTATTTTAGAGCTGTAAGCACCATGCTGTTAACAAGAGAACTCAATAAGATCATATTCATGGTGGTAGAACAAGGACAAAAGATGCTATGTAGGGATGCTGTATAGGGATGCTGTATAGGAATGCTGTGTAGGGATGCTGTATAGGGATACTGTATAGGGATACTGTGTAGGGATGCTGTGTATGGATGCTGTGTATGGATGCTGTATAGGGATGCTGTATAGGGATGCTGTATAGGAATGCTGTGTAGGGATGCTGTGTAGGGATGCTGTATAGGGATACTGTGTTGGGATGCTGTGTAGGGATGCTGTGTAGGGATGCTGTATAGGGATGCTGTGTAGGGATGCTGTGTAGGGATGCTGTGTAGGGATGCTGTATAGGAATGCTGTATAAGGGTGCTGTGTAGGGATGCAGTATAAGGATGCTGTGTAGAGATGCTGTGTAGGGATGCTGTATAAGGATGCTGTGTAGAGATGCTGTATAGGAATGCTGTATAAGGGTGCTGTGTAGGGATGCAGTATAAGGATGCTGTGTAGAGATGCTGTGTAGAGATACTGTATAAGGATGCTGTGTTGGGATGCTGTGTAGGGATGCTGTGTAGGGATGCTGTATAGGAATGCTGTGTAGGGATGCTGTGTAGGGATGCTGTGTAGGGATGCTGTATAGGAATGCTGTGTAGGGATGCTGTATAGGGATACTGTGTTGGGATGCTGTGTAGGGATGCTGTATAGGGATACTGTGTAGGGATGCTGTGTAGGGATGCTGTGTAGGGATGCTGTGTAGGGATGCTGTGTAGGGATGCTGTATAGGGATGCTGTGTAGGGATGCTGTATAGGGATACTGTGTTGGGATGCTGTGTAGGGATGCTGTATAGGGATGCTGTATAGCGATACTGTGTAGGGATGCTGTGTAGGGATGCTGTATAGGGATGCTGTATAGCGATACTGTGTAGGGATGCTGTGTAGGGATGCTGTATAGGAATGCTGTGTAGGGATGCTGTATAGGGATACTGTGTTGGGATGCTGTGTAGGGATGCTGTATAGGGATGCTGTATAGCGATACTGTGTAGGGATGCCGTGTAGGGATGCTGTATAAGGATGCTGTGTAGGGATGCTGTGTAGAGATGCTGTATAAGGATGCTGTGTTGGGATGCTGTGTAGGGATGCTGTGTAGGGATGCTGTATAGGGATACTGTGTTGGGATGCTGTGTAGGGATGCTGTATAGGGATGCTGTATAGCGATACTGTGTAGGGATGCCGTGTAGGGATGCTGTATAAGGATGCTGTGTAGGGATGCTGTATAAGGATGCTGTGTAGAGATGCTGTGTAAGGATGCTGTATAAGGATGCTGTGTAGAGATGCTGTATAAGGATGCTGTGTTGGGATGCTGTGTAGGGATGCTGTGTAGGGATGCTGTATAGGGATGCTGTGTAGGGATGCTGTGTAGGGATGCTGTATAGGGATACTGTGTTGGGATGCTGTGTAGGGATGCTGTATAGAGATGCTGTATAGCGATACTGTGTAGGGATGCCGTGTAGGGATGCTGTATAGGGATGCTGTATAGGAATGCTGTGTAGGGATGCTGTGTAGGGATGCTGTATAGGGATACTGTGTAGGAATGCTGTGTAGGGATGCTGTATAGGGATGCTGTGTAGGGATGCTGTGTAGGGATGCTGTATAGGAATGCTGTATAAGGGTGCTGTGTAGGGATGCAGTATAAGGATGCTGTGTAGAGATGCTGTGTAGGGATGCTGTATAAGGATGCTGTGTAGAGATGCTGTATAAGGATGCTGTGTTGGGATGCTGTGTAGGGATGCTGTGTAGGGATGCTGTATAGGGATGCTGTGTAGGGATGCTGTATAGGGATACTGTGTTGGGATGCTGTGTAGGGATGCTGTATAGGGATGCTGTATAGCGATACTGTGTAGGGATGCTGTATAAGGATGCTGTGTAGGGATGCTGTATAAGGATGCTGTGTAGAGATGCTGTGTAGGGATGCTGTATAAGGATGCTGTGTAGCGATGCTGTATAAGGATGCTGTGTAGAGATGCTGTATAAGGATGCTGTGTAGAGATGCTGTGTAGGGATGCTGTATAAGGATGCTGTGTAGAGATGCTGTGTTGGGATGCTGTGTTGGGATACTGTGTAGGAATGCTGTGTAGGGATGCTGTGTAGGGATGCTGTGTAGGGATGCTGTGTAGGGATGCTGTGTAGAGATGCTGTGTAGGGATGCTGTGTAGGGATGCTGTATAAGGATGCTGTGTTGGGATACTATGTAGGGATGCTGTGTAGGGATGCTGTGTTGGGATACTGTGTTGGGATACTGTGTAGGGATGCTGTGTAGGGATGCTGTGTAGCGATACTGTGTAGGGATGCCGTGTAGGGGTGCTGTGTAGGGATGCTGTATAACGATGCTGTATAAGGATGCTGTGTAGAGATGCTGTGTAGGGATGCTGTATAGGGATGCTGTGTAAGGATAGTGTGTAGGGATGTTGTGTAGGGATGCTGTGTAGGAAACAATCTGGACTAATTTAAGTCAAAAGCTTTGAAATGAAGGCGATCTGTACTGAAAATGAGGTCCAGATGCTCAATGTTTTTAAAGGACAGCTAGACAATTTCAAAACAGACTGAACAGTAAGAGAACTATTAGTCGGCTTAACATATGTAGTGACATTGCTATACCATTATCAGTAGGCTCAGACTAAAACTCTAAGTTCAAATGAATCTAAACAAAAAACAGGTGACAATCACATTTATAAACCTGAAGGCCAATATGTGGAACATAGAGACTGCATTTCTAATTGCTGAACACACCTCCTCCCAGTAACTTCTGTGAGCATGTGCAGCACATACAGATCTCGACAACATACCACAACCCACACAAGCCAAAAACACATAAATCCAAACTACTACAGTTAAAAAAAATTAACTCAAGTTTTCAGTGCCCAAATTTAATGTCCCAAGTCTAGGAGAGAATTCTACTTAAATAAGGAACAAGTTGTTTCAATGAGATGACTCAAGGGAAAAATTTAAACAACGGCTAATTCCTACTAGGTTTACCTGCCATGGCGGCATGCTGTATAGACAGACCCTTCTTCACTGCCCACAACAAAGTTGTTGACATCTCCAACAGGGAAAGACATAGATGTTACAGCTACTGCCTTTGACTGTTTATGAACCAACTCCATGCTATCCTATATAAAAAAAAGAAAAAATTAATTTGTAGAGCTTTAATTTCAAATTTTGTTACAAAGCTTCTAGTTGTAACTAGTTTGTATGCTGTTGTTTTAACATACTATTAATATAAACAAACCTACCTCAGTTAAATGAAAAGGCTTTGGTAAGATACATTTAAACTATCAACACATACTTAGGATTATAATCTGTACAATAAATAGTATAAAAATAGCTTACGATAAAATGCACGCAGGGGTACACATGCAATTAAAAACTAATATTTACTGCAAAATTTCACATTCCTAAGTTTAACCTACCTGTGGATGGGAAAGCATGTCCAAACTCCAGGAACAAATTTTCCCATCAGTAGAGATGCTAATCAGATTATGGGCATTTTGTGTTCCAACAACATTAACACAGTAGACAGGGTGCTAAAGACATAAAACAGTTTTCAGAGGTTATTTATGAACAAACAACAAAACCCAGAAAACAATTAGTCTAATTATGGGTATTCCATTTCATTATCAAAACAGCTTTGAAACCTGACAGCTTTTGTTTTGTTGCTCTTGGGAAGTGAACCTAGGACCTTGAGCATTGCTGGGACAACATCCCATCACTGACTTAATTTTAATATGAAGTTTGCTGCTATTCTGTTCATTAATAAGAGGTTGTCTTAGAAGACAGATGACTTCGTGATATATGCACCCTCCACATACAAGGAAGCATGTTCGGAAGTCACTCTCCTGGGACTATATAGTTGGTGGTGAAGGCAAACAGAAGTCTAAGGAAATAACTAGTTACTTACTGTGTGTGCAGCAGCTGACAGTGGTGTTCTCTGGACAGGAGTTCTTTTATTGCTACGGTTATCCCAAAGCACAATTTGGCCTGAATATGTACCTCCAACAACAAGATTTGGATGAAATTTTGCAAATGTAGCAGACATTACAGCTGACTGCAAAAAAGTAGAATTTTTGATTTAAGATTTAAGTAAGAAAAGTCTGGTGAATTAAAAAAACAAATCTGAAATATTTACCTTTCTATTGCTTAAGGTATTAGAAGTTTTAAAAACAATCCACTCTATTTTAATATTATAAAAAAAATATAAGTTTTTGTTCAAAAGTCAAATGTGATCTTTATATGTTTATATGATTATCAAACAAAATAAAACTTGCTTCAATCAGTTACAGTTTTTAAAGCAAAGCTGGCCTGTGACTGACCTGACTGTAATATGACAGTAAAGAACATATTAGTTTTTGTTTGAAGTGTTTATTTTGAATTATGACACTATTAAGATTTTAACTTATACAATCAGTAAGAGTCTCAAATTCTAACTTTTGCTAAATCCACTTAAAAAATCTACATCTGCTTCCTACTTCAACCACATGTTTTTACTTAAAACTATTTAGTTGCAACTCCTCAGGCCATGTCTAAGTGATTCAGGGGGCTGGTGTCTAATTATATATTCAGCAGTAAGTCCTACTTTCTGAGGGAAAGAAGTATTCCTGAAGATTCTGTCTATATCAATAACAGAAAGTCACAACTGCAAAGGACTTTAGGTGTGATTAAACATTATAAGAGATGTTAGAAAAGCTAAAAAAGACAGATCACACTGAACTCAGAGTGCTCTGCTTTGTGTTTGACAGCTGTTTGCAAATATGGAGTGGTTTAGTAAATGCCAATCCAATGAAATCATGTTGATGGGGAAAAAAAAGGCACTTGTCTAAATTCATGAATGAATCCTTAAACGTGGGAAGACAGTTGAAGGACGACCTTACCTGGCAGTGGAACACATACTCTGGGGTAGTTTTCTTGTACTTCATATTCCACACAAGAGCCACACCATCAGGCTCATGTGGAGCCTCTTCATTGTTATTATAGGAAGCCACAAGTAATTCTGGATACTGCTCACAAGAATCAAGAAGGAACAAAAAGTATGAATAATAAGAACTATTTTATGTTCTTAACTGTCTACCAAGTTATTCTGAAAATTATCTTCATAGTACATTCACCAAGATGTTAGTCTAATTTTGAATTAGCAAAGTTTAACATTTAAAATGTTTAATTTTTATATCAAGTGTTCAGTGGATAATTAAATTAGCAAAATTGGGTTTGAACATAAAGTCCTGAATTTCAAATCTAAAAGCAGTTCCAATTTTTCCTTCCAAGGTATGCAAGTCAGTGTGACAATGGCAATGTCAGAGCCACCACCCAGTATTGTTTATTTAATGTGACACACATTGACTTAGTAACAAAAAGTCCTATAACCAGAATAAAACTATATGCTAATTAGAATTAAAAAGTGAGTTATAATAACTAGTTTTCTATACTTTACCTGGGATGACCAATCCAAACAACTAACAACTCGATGCTTTGACCAACGCTCATCAAAAAATTGTCGATTTAATGATAGCTTAGCCCCTGCTTGAATCTCCCTACAGAAAAAGATCATCACAAAAAAAGACAGCATTATAACTTGTGTCATTCCTAACATGAATATCCTTTAAGGCTGCAGAAGCTCTGATCTTAGGAATTAAACATTACCCTTCTTTGTCTTCCAAATCTCTTCCACTGTAGTCAAAGAAGATGTTGATCTGCTCAGAAAGGGCTCTTTCTACAATTCTTGTAGAATGGTCAAAGAAACTTAAAAATTCTTCTGAGTGTAAAATTTGTTGTTTTTCTTCTTCAGTTAGTTCATGAGGGGGAGCTGGAAAAAAAGGTTTGTCTTTGTTTTTAAAGTATGATTTAGGCCAATTAAATCCTGTCAACTCACTATTATAATATGGTTCAAGAAATGTCACATATTATCTTTGATTTAGAGCATTTTATTCTACTATAACTCATAAATAATATAACAACTTCTTAAAGGAATCAGCAGAACAAGATAAAGCAAAACCCTTAAATATGCTAAGGTACCTTTGTTGTCATTCTCTTCGTCTTTTTTTAAAGTTTTCTCTTCTTCAGGCTCAACAGGAGGTTTAGGAGTCACTACATCATCTTCCTCCTCCTCATCTGAACAATAAACAAAGACTTCCTTAATACAGACAGTTGTCAATTGATTCTGAGGCAGTATCTCAGAGGCATCACAACTCTCTCAAGGTGAAGCACTTGTAAAGACGGTCACAAACAGCGGGAATTTACCAGTACCAACTTAAAGAATGAAATGGAAACTTTAATTTTAAGCTACCTTTGGTACCTCATCAAGAGTTATCCTACTTTGTAACCATGTAAAGCATAAGTAAGATATAAGTGGGAAGAATTCCTCATGGAAGTCTGAGCTTACAAGCATTACTATTCTAGACAGAACAACTATGTGACTCCTACATAGTTCTGTAGAGCATGCTGACACATTAATGCGGCAGAATGAAGAAAATCAAATGTCTAAAACAGCCCACAGAGCTGGATGCTTACTTGTGATCTGAAACCATCAGTGTCTGATGGGTCTTCCTGGGACATAACGATGCTTACATTAACTCTCAGGTTGCTATTTGAGAGTCAGATTTTAAAGATAATAGCTTTGAGATCACATTTTCTATTCTGTCATTTTAAATGTGAGTCTCATTATCTATCACTGTGTGATGTGGCAATAAGCACTTAAAACAGTTTTCTTTAATTTTAATAAAAATAAATGGAGATATACAATGTTTATAAGACTTTTTAAAATTATCAAATCCCATGAATCCCCAAACTAGTATATAACTTGAAATAATTTATTTAAAAATGTTATAGGACATATAGGTTATATAACCCTGTCTACCATCTCTTTTTGCTACAAACCAAGGTAGAATTCATAAAAAAAAAAAAAAAGCATGTGTTTTTATTGTCCACGCACATCTTAGTTGTGTATCAGGGAATGGCAGCAGGCATCTGCACAGAGTCCATCTCCAGTAATGAAAGCCTATTCAGTAAGGGCGCTTTCCTTGTCTGCTATAGTCATTTCCTTGACCCATGTACAAAATGATCTAAAACACATACACATACAGCCTACACAAAAGAACGGTCAAGGCTGGGAACCAGCTGCCAAGTCACGGTCCCAGCAGTCAGGCCAGCTGACTAGATAGCAGCAACCAGATGGCACTGCTGGGATTGTGTCTTTCTACTGCAAGGTGGCAAGGAGATGGCATAACATTCTTCCGCTTGACTGCTTCCAATCCTGTGTCTCTCCCCACTGGTGAGCCTGTGCAATTACCCACACTCCAGGAGGCTACAGACAAGCCTTTACCCTGAAAACAAAATGCAGCTTGTAGGCCACACCAGCTGCCAAACCACACACAGTGTTAGATTTAGAGAGCTAAGAAAATCTTTCTAACTCTATAGTATACGCAATAAAAATATAACTGTACCTGTGCACAGAAAGCTTTAAATGACACTGTATAGCGCACACAATGATACAACCTCCAACTTAATCAGAATGATAATGACGTATGCCAATCCTACATTACTTGAAATTGAGCGATTTTTACGTCTGACAAGTTTACAGAACTAGGATAAATGGCACGAGTGATTTCAATATATGCTCATACTTTTGAACCAAATGGTGAAGGTTAAAATTTTTCCTTTCAAGGGCCTCAATCAGCCACAAAGGAAAACAGTAATCACTGTCTTTTCAGCCAGCCCAACCGCATTTGTCAGCCCTTTCTCCGTCAATGCAGCCAGAGCAATCAACCTGCCAAACATTCAGAATGGAAAAACAATCTGAAAATACAGGGTATAATGCACCTGCCAGTGAAAATGGCCATTTCAAGAAAAGCTAGTGATCTCAGTGACCCTGCTGAGGAGGCGGTGGCGCAAAGGGGAAAGAACACGTAAAAGAATTCTTAGTGATCGCCACTCTCTCGCACACTGACACTTCCTTACAAAGCATGCCAATTACAGCTTTTGTGCTACTTAAAAAAATGAAAGCTTTTTTTGGGCAAAATAATCACATAGAGAAACAGAAAGACACTACTCCTTAGATGAATTCTCGTACACAAAGGATTATTAATCTGAAAGCAGTGTGTCTGATGGTGACTCTATCTTGTACTGTTCCAACATTAGGACGCAACTCTGCCATAGACTAATCTGCAGGGGTACTGAAATAAAATCATTTAATTACACTTACTTAGAAGCTGATTTCTAGAATAATTTCATGAGTGTTGCTCTCATAGCACTGTGGGTTTCTTCTTCCTTTCTTTTCTTTTTCCATTTAGCATGAGAAAAAAAGTATCTCAGTTTTTGCTAATACTATCAGCTTTCCTAATTAATTCTATTAACTACCAGGTTCATTGTATGTAAATTCTAAAACCAAGGATGTACAAGTCACCCTGGACAAGTCCTTCTCAAGCATGGTGATTTATAAATTACAGACTCGGGCCCATATTGTCTCCTCCCTCTACTTGGTTGTACTACACCATTCAAAAGTACCATTCCCAAAGATGGGTGTCAAATTCCTGTTGAAATGCATATAGTCAGCATATTTGAGTGCTCAGTGACTGTGAGTGTGCGTATTTAACAGGAAAGATCTCATTTGCAGACACTGTTTCCTACTGAAACCTTCCTGTGGATAACCTGTGTTAGCTGATGAGCGTGTATGTCTGCTACACAACATTTGCCAAACAGGTTAGCAGCAACTCTTTAAACACAGCCTTAGAATTTCATTATAGAATCAATGAACAGATACCTTTTCTACAATGATTAAACATGGACTTAAAAACTATAATTAGTACTTAAACTAAGCTTCAGAAAGGTCATTTAAGGAATTTTCCAAGACTATAAAAGCAAACATTAGGCTGCTCTAAAAAAACTCTACAAAAATAAAGTATTTTCACAATAGAATATTTTAAGTAATTATCTACTATATATATAATTATATATATTATATAATATTATATATATATTAGGTGTATATATATGTGTGAGTGTATATATACAAATACACATATATATAGTAGGTTATTTACTACACATACACACACATATCTCAAGTAGAAGAATGTTTCTTTGAGTCAATATATCCTTCTTAATAAGAACTTTTACAACCACAGCTATCATAGGACTACTAATATGGCTTCAGATTCAACAGCACAGTTATAAAGATAGCCTCAGACACTCCCAGGTACATGGTACGCTACAACATACTAAAAACTGGAAGACTGCCATGCCACATCACTTTACTGAGAACATTCATTACTACATGCTAAGTGGTTAGCTCCATGCTTTCCCTGAGAGAGAAGCTAAGGTTTCAGCTGAGCAGTAAAGAGTGCAGAGAGGTAGCAGTTACTTTAAACAGCACATCTCTTGTCAATGCATGTGAAAACTAGCTTTAATGAACCACTGACTTTTTACTTTAACAACACCAAAACTGTGGTGCATTTTGGTGAGAATAAAAGAAATCTGTTCTGTAAATTAAGCTGCACCTAGAGACAACAGCAAGGAGTGAAATTCCAGTTACTAGAACAATCAGCAAAGTGGTGGGTTAATCGGTTAAATCATCTGTGAAATGGGTGGCTTCTGTTCAACTGAAGGAAGATGTCTTCTGAACAGGTTCTCTTATTTACATGCCATTCATATTTAAGATACATTTAAGAGGGCATAAAGTACACTTTTGACTTATTCTACAATATCTGTGTTTAAACAGTAATATGCAAGATCTTAGAAAGTCCATAATAAACAAACATTGCCACTTATAAATCACTTATGATTTTCAGCCATCTCTAGTGCATTGCTGTTCAGGAAATATTAATGTTGGTAACCGGTTCATTATTAGTCTTATTATATTGGTATATATCTTTTAAAGATGATTTAATATCTTATGATGAATTCCTAACTTAAATCAGGGAATTTGTTGCTCATAAAAATTATTCAATTTATAAGTAACCCTGTAAACATCTATCAGCAGTGGGAATTCCCCAATCATTAGTTTAAAAGTCCAGACCAGGAAGGAATGACTTTCACTTAATATTTCTTAAATAACCTTAAAATCTATCTATCTATCCACCCACCAATCCATCCATCCATCCATCTCTCCTATCCATCTACCTATCTAATATGTGTATGTATGTGGGTAGGCACATGCCTGGGCCCATGTTTGCCATAGTACACATGTGAATGTTAGAGAATAACTTATGGAGGATAAGTCCACAATGTGAGAGATCAAAGCCACTCATCAGGGTTGGCAGCAAAAGTATCATTACCCACTTAGCCATGTTGCCCACCCCTTGTGAATCTTCTTCTTCTTCCTCTTCTTCCTCCTCCTCTTCTTCCTCCTCCTCCTCCTCCTCCTCCTCCTCCTCCTCCTCCTCCTCCTCCTCCTCTTCTTTAGGATTTACTTATTTTATATATGGGTGATCTATGTGCATGTACACCTGTGTGCTAGAAGAGGGCATCAGATCCCATTACAGATGGTTGTGAGCCACCATGTAGTTGCTGGGAATTGAACTCAAGACCTCTAGAAGAGCAGACAGTGCTCTTAACCACTGAGCCATCTCTCCAGCCCTGAATTTATCTTATACCTTCAAATCAAATGGACATTTAAGACAGCCTCCAACGGAACAAAGTTGTATCAGTATATTGATAAGATCCATTGCTTTCTTAGTTCTGTTTTTTTTTTTTTTTTTTAATATATCTTGAATAGAATCACTTGTATTTGCTTAATAATTTGTATTTTCAACAAGGGAAACAGAGCTGACATTTTAATCATGAGTATTTTGAATTTAGATATAATGTTGGGGGATAAGGAAAGAATAAGTAGAAGGCATATACCATCTACTTTAACATGGAATTTGTCTCAACATAGTCTCTTTTTTTAATCTTTATTTTATGTGTATGATTGTTTTGCCTGCATGTCCATCTGTTCACCACATATGTGTAGTACCTACAGAGGCCAGGAGAGAGTGCTGGCACCTGCTGGGACTGGAGTTCCCAGCTGTCCTCATGTGATAGCTGGAGTGGTGGAAGAGCAACCAATGCCCGTAACAACCAATCTCTCCAGCCACCCCAGCACATCTGTTTTTAAATAGAAAAACTGGATTTTATTTTTGCTGTATTGGTATGATTAGTAATCTAGTTATCTGTAATCTTATTAAATATTACATTTTTGAGGGGGCACAGTTTTATTCTGATTTAAACCTTTTAGTTCAAAATTAAGAACAAATAACATAATGTTCACTTCTACTTACATTCTCACATATTAAAGGTTAAAACTAATTTGTTAAATGCACTATTTTGGAGTCTTCTAAAACTTCATTTTAGAGCCAGGCAGTGGTGGAGGACATCTTTGATTCCACCACTAAGGAGGCAGAGGCAGGTGGATCTCTGAGTTTGAGGATCGCCTGGTTTACAGATCAAGTTCCAGGACAGCCAAAGCTACATAGGGAAACCCTGTCTAGAAAACAAAAACAAACAAACAAACAAAACAATAAAACCCAAAAAACACACTTCATTTTAGATAAAGCTATATACTATATTATTTACTAAGAAGCCCACAAATTTGATCTACAAATGGGAAGTGTGGATTCAAGATAGTAACATTATACAACAAAATATTATAAGTTGTTTACATATAACAATCTTCTGTACATTATAAATAATAATAAACATTAATATCTGATTCATTAAACCAATAAGCAATAGATCAGAAGGCTCTCCACATACAAAGTGGAATAGAGGAAGGAAACGGTTGAGAACCGAGTGGCAGGCTACCAGGCTTATAACCCTGGTTTCTCCCACTGCAGACTCAGCTAACTTCCCAGGACCAGATTCCAAAGATATAAACAAGCTAGTTAGGTTAAAGAGCCTTTAGGATTTCCTCCTATTTTATTTATAAATAAACTTCTTTAATAATTAAAAAAACCCAAATATATAACAACAAAATCCACACTAAAGAGATGGATAAGAAAAAATGCCATTTTTAAGAGTTAAAACTTGTAAAAGGTGAAGGCAGAAATCGAGGAAGAGGAGTGTGCCTGTGGGCTTGGCTCTTGACTTCTGCAAGCTGTTTACCTGCAGGGAAGGGAATTGACTGTGGTCACAGGGCCTTAGTCAATCTTATTCACAGTAGGTGCTGAAAGACAGCGAAGCACCTTGATTCAGAAAGAGTACCACCAACTCAGAGTACACTTGCCAGTAAGAACATAGCTAGAATAGAGAAAAACAAAGCGAAATGGAACTGCCTTTTAAAAAGGTTAGTGTTAAAAGGGGAGTGTAACCATTTAAATAAAGGAAACCGGTAAGACTGAAGACCAGTTTCCCTCACATTACTCTTGCACTGACTACACTGCCTTCTGAATTCACTGTCACACTCCAGGTGTGACTTCAGGGTTTGTTTTGTTTTATGGTGATTTTTTTTTCTCTCAGATAATTACAATTTAAAACACTTGCGATGCTGGGGCTTGAACCCAATGTTTCATGAATGAGAGGCAAACAGGCTCTCCTAACCGCAGCACTCCTAGCCCCTTAAGTAACTGTGAAATGGTAACCATTTGGGCAGGGTTGGAGGAGCACCAAATTAAAACAATGAACATAGTTAATCACAAAGTGTTTTCATTATAAAAATCTTAATGTTTTTTACTTCTTGCCTCTAAAACTTCTACATGAAATTAATTGTAATGACATTTTAAAAATTCTCTAATTTTTGTAAGAACCTGCAAAGGCTAGAAAGGCTTTATGGTCTGAGTGAGTATATGCATCTCATTCTTCTCCATTTAGATACTCCAAGCTTTAACTAAACCACAAAAACAAGGAAAAGGTGATCTAGTGCCTTCATATACAGACAGCAGACACTCAATAAACTCAATGAACATTGGCCAGACTGTAAATAAACAAACATGGACTTTTTGTAAAATGAACCTCTAAATCTAGTCTATACAGAAAATCTGGAAAGGACTATGGAACAGACAAACCCTCTAGAATGGCTTCAGTTTATCCACCTGGCCACTTGCATTTCTGTCAATAAAGAAAAATTCTACTTGCTCTCTTATCAGTGAACAGGCTTAGGTGCTTACTCATTATTCACCACTAAAATGACACTACTCTGGTGCAGAGACACTAATAAGCCATCTAAACCACGCTCTCCTTCTGAAGTGTAGCTAAACTACATACAGTTCTAAACCAATAAACTTGGCACTTGTAGCCAATATTTTTTTTAAAAGGAGATAAAGTGAAAAAAGAGATGGTATTGTCTTATAAAATTTTATTATCTATAGTCCTATTGGAATATTATTTTAAAAACCTTAAAGCTACTTAGTATAGGTTACTATTATAAATACACAAAATTTGCTGTTTTGTGGCAACACGAGAGATAAGGTACAAGTGAGAGTCAGTTACACTTGGTTTGGAATAATAGTTACTACCTGATAAGCCTTAATAATCACCTCTTCTTTTAGCTTCTTTGTTTGCAAATAAGACTCAAGGCTTTATGTCTGGGATTGTTGTTTCATGTGTGTGTGTGTGTGTGTGTGTGTGTGTGTGTGTGTGTGTGTGTACAGGAAAACATGCACCACCTGTACAGGAAAACGTGTGTGTGCCCACAGAAGCCACAGAGGGCATCAGATATCCTAGATGTGGACTCTATAATCTTCACCTAAGATCACATAGTGGTTAAGATAGACTCAGTAAGTACCGGACTCATCAGATCTTTTCATCTAAATTTCATCAACAATTAATTAACACTTTAAAACAATATATTTCGCAGTAGTTGCTTTCATAGTGAAAAAAGACAATTAACTATCCCAGGTAGGTAAAACTTCTCCTAAGCTGGTAGCAGTGATTAGTTCCTTTAGGTGTGCACCCACCACATGCCAGACACAGCACGGTAACAGGAAGAAGCCATTCCTGGGCTCCTGGAAGAGCTGGCAAAGCTCAAGTGTAACAGTGTTAAAGGCCTCAACCCAAATAACCCCAAACTAGGGAACAACAACAATAATCAGTTCTTATTTGGAGCTTGTGTGTCCATCTGTGTGGTACTGGAACTTGAACCCAGGGCTTCATGCACGCTAGGCAAGCACTCTACCAATATCATTTAAAGTAATACTGTCCTTATTGCTTTGAATAATAACAGTATTATCAGAATACACTATTCTACAGAAAAGAATTTATTTCCGTTACCATGGTATATAATCTCTTCTGGAAAAAAATCAAGCTTGACACAGAAATCCAACATAAGCTTTTCTAATTCTCAAAGACATACACATCAGTGACAAAATGAAGACTGCAAATTTAAAATTTAAATCAAGTAAAAACTTTAAAAATTTTTAATGATTTACTTTTGTTGTAGGTAAACTGGTGTTTTGCCTGCATGTATCTCTGTGTGATTGTAGTTAAAGATGGCTGTCAGCTGCCATGTGGTTGCTAGGAATTGAACTTGGGTCCTCTGGAAGAGTAGCCAGTGCTCTCAACTGCTGAGCCATCTCCCTAGCATTTAAAATTCTTAAATAAGTAGTTAAAAAAAAAAAGAAAGAAAGAAAAAGAAAAAGACTGGGTAAATGGTTGAGTGTGATTTTTTAATCTGTGAGCTCGTTACAATGTGATTTAAAAAGATATATAAATACAGAAACCAAGAAGCATTACTAGTTTTATAATGATTCTCTAAGAAAATGTCAAAAATAGGGTTAGGAAGATGGCTCATTGCGTAAGAGTACTTACTGTGGCAAGCATGAGGACATAAGTTCAAATCCCCAGGTCCACATTAAAAAACAAACAAACAAACCATCAAACAACAAGAACAACAAAACAGGCAGGGTTAACTCCATCACTGCAGAGGACAGCAACAGGAGGCTAGCTGCCAGTGAAGTTCCAAGTTCAGTGACAGAGCCTGTCTCCAGGCAATAAGGCCGAGTGACAGGGCAGCACATCCATCCTCTGCTAGCCGCCATGGGCATCCATGTGTGCATATACCACACTACCTCACCACTAAATGTCAAACATAAAAGAAGGAAAAGTCCACATCTACCCACTTAACACAGTCTTAACAGCAGTCACATTCAGATTGGACACTCACCTTCTTTGGGTTGAGCTGTAACCGGGGTCTGAGTTTCCTTTGTATATGTGACAATTTCTCGAGGGGGAAAGTCAACTTGAGTAATTTTGGCCATTCCAAGTTTAATAGGTCCTCGTCTAAATAAGTGAATATAAATGCTTTAAATACAACAAACCATAAATCTTAACTTCATCAAGCATGCTATTTTTAAAAATTAAGAATTGAACACTCATTTGTATCTAGCACTAAAATGTAAAGCCCTGCTTTCCTAGAGAAATATGAGGTGGCCAATGAATTGGCTTTACTTTAGCAAAAGGATTAAACCACAGCACAGAAAAAAAGTATCTCTGAATCACTCAGGGTACTTACTCTCATTGTTAAAAGCTGTAGTGTTAGTTCTTAGGACAAGTGTGTGGGTTGTAGCAGTTTGAGAGGGTAGGAGTTTCAGAATGGACTGCTACCCATGATAGATAGTTGCTGATTCCAGACTGTCTTGAGGAGACAAATACCTCACCCTGCCCTGTTTAGTTCCACTCACCAGTAGCAGACAATGACTTTAAGACTGAAAGTAGGTTTCTGTTGAAAGCCTTCTCTTTTTTTCTTTAAACAAGCTTGTGTGTGTGTGCGTGCATGCATGCATGCGTGCATGCGTGCATGTTTAGGTCAGAGGACAAATCCGTGGAGTCGCTTCTCTCCATCCACTTTTATGTAGGTTCCAGGGACCAAATTCAGGTGGCCAGGCTTGCATGGCAAGTGTCTCTACCCCAAGTCATTTTGACAGGCTGGAAAGCTTTATTTTTATTTCTTACATTTGGTAGACAACAGAATCACATCATTATGGATTTTAAAATAAATTATTTAACTTTTAAAAATCTCTACCTATTCAATTTTGTCTGTGATTCATAGTGGACATACTAAGGTTGAAATCCTCTAAGCCTGAAGTAACAGGTTTCCTGACTATAATGAAACTACAGACGGCGTCTCTGATGCCTCTGGGAGATGGAGGAAGTAACAGGAGAGTTGAAAACAGACCAAAAGAGAAACACCTCCTAATAGTTATTTAGAGAATTTTTACTTAGTTATTAGGTATCTAAACTAAATTACGCTTCCCAGTTGCCAAAAATCCTCAATCATAAAAGTCTCTTGAAAGGACATCCAATAGAGGCACTGTTGCAACTTCCCTAGATCTGAAATAAAAGTCTCACATGTTTTATAAACACACCTTCAATATATGTCACTGTTAATACATATAAACATTTTCCCATGTTCTTTAATGCCTATATTGAATTCTTTATGAAAAAAGTAGAATAAAATTAATACACTAAAAAAGTTAATTTGTGAGCCAGGCATGGTAGCACTCATCTGTAATCCCAGTAATTAGAAGTAATTAGAAGAACAGTAATTAGAATTCAGTATTTTGAGGCCAGCCTGGACTACGTGAGACACCATCTCAATAGAAGGAAAACATAATTAAAAAAAGAAACCAGGCCAGGCACTGGTGGCGCACGCCTTTAATCCCAGCACTTGGGAGGCAAAGGCAGGAGGATTTCTGCATTCGAGGACAGCCTGGTCTACAGAGTGAGTTCCAGGGCAGCCAGGGCTACACAGAGAAACCCTGTCTCGAAAAACTGAAAAACAAAACAAAACAAAACAAAAAAAACCAAAAAATCTTGCTCTCACATAAATCTTTATGTGAGCCATAAAACATTTTTAATGTGTTTTCTACTTCAGAAATAGCTTAGCTTTAGTTAGGGAAAGCATAATCAAATAATTAAATGATTAAGATTTAAGGATACTTGAATCAATCTAAAATAGATACAGACCATTAAACAAATCACTCGCTTACCTAGAGAAAAAGAGGGAAGGCTACAGTTTAGGGCCAATTACAAACTGGAAAGTCTAATAAACCGAATAGTAAAAGAAAACAATGTATTTTTTAAGATTTTATAGGAGAAGGGCAAGGGTAATACCTCACTTCTCCAAAAGCTACATTTACTGAAAATAAGAAAGCAAGGGGAAGGGGCAAGAGGGAGAAGACCTGGCGCAGCCAGAGAGGGGTCTTCTGGCGACTGTACAAGAAACTCAGAGACTTCCTATATGCAATCCAAGGCTTACTTATTCTTCCTTCAGATGCTCAAGTACATGATTACATATTTCAGAAGCTACAAATTACCAAGGGAAAAGAGCTATCTTAGTCATGTACAATGGCTACAGCAAATACTTTTAACGTGTACATATGTATATGTATATATATATATATATATATATATACATACACACCCACACACATATATATATTTGAAGTTTTTAGTACATCTTAGAAAATTTTATATAAAAAACAGAAATAACAAAGAATTTTGTCATTTAAGTAGGTAAACTTATGGTACCTACAAAATTAAATATGAAGACTATTTCATTAATTATAAAAGGATAAATGAGGTTTCACAGTAAATTATAATTCTTGCCTTAACTAGATATTAACACAAGCACAATATTAGAAACTAGAGCAAAGTAGTATTAGGACAGTTTCACAAAAAGGCAAATTAATTATTAAAGAGGGAATGTAATAAATCTATGCAATACCCCAAATCGGAATCTGAGTGAAGCTGAAGAACTGATGGATCTGTATCCCAATGCAGCGTCCTAAATGGTTGTAGGGCAACCATGAAGCATTAGTAAAAAAGGTCAGAAGTTAGTCAAGCACTTTATAAACAGCTAAAACTAATGTGCTATTTACAACTAAGAACTACATGAGCTGGTTAGTAAGTCTAAAACAAAACCTACATACTAGGTCTAACTCCAATACAATAAGCATCAAGATGGTTAAAGATGCAGACACACAACACAGAATAATTCAAAATGTGGGAATCTAGTATGGCACAAAAATGGACACAAATAGCGAAAGCATACAAACCAAATATACATTATTTATGAATGATAAACAAAGTAGGCTACCAAAGAGTTAAACTTTTAAGATTCCTAATGAAAAAAGATGAGTAAAAACAGGTAACATATTCTAATCTTGCCCAAAGCTTTAAATGTGTACAAGAAATTGCCATACTGGTAAAGGAAATGAGTCAACACGTAAGCTTTTTGGTAAGAAAACCAAGACTATCCCACTGGGATACAAAATAGCTAACATTTCCAAAACGTGACCTTGCTGTAATTCATGGGTTAAGCACTGCCTTGGGCTTACATGTCACTGATTTAGAAAAGAACTAAGAATGTCTGTCTCTAGAAAAGAAATTGATTTTTTTCCCTTTTTCTTTTGAAAAGAATTCCCTAAGTTTTGGAGAATCTCAATCCTAAATAAATAGTGATGTCTTATCATTGCCTAATGGGTAAATATCTTACATCTGATGTTTTCCACCTAAGCTAAAGCTACTCATTATCAGAACAAAGGGTACTTAATCATATTGGCATTCTTGTATGTTAGCAATACTGTATACTGCTTGCAGTTCCATACAAAAGGCTAAATGCAGTTCTAAATTAAGCACTAGCATTTTATGGAATATTTTGCTTCTCAAGTTACAGAATACAAAACTAGTTTTAGTTCTATAACTTTTAAAACAACAGATGATTTCTCAGCTTGTCGTATTATTTATCAATAAAAAACAATTAGAGAAATCCTTCCTCTTATGAGGAAATAGCTTAGGATTTAAACAGGGTTCGTTATATGTATACAATGAAGAAAAGAGGGCACAGTGAAGACCTACTTTGTATTGAGCAATGAACAGCAACAAACTTGGGCTTTGTTAAACCAAAAGCAGTTTGATGAGATGGTCTCTGAGGAATGTTCTGTCAACAGCCTCTACATTATACAAGGGCCTCTAGCTGACCAATAACATAAACCTCCTTGTTGAGGATGTCATTAGTCTAAAATTGAGCAAAATTTAATTTCAGATGATCAGTTCTAAAAAATTCAAATTCGAACACGTAGAGATGTATAAAAGTTCTTTAGACAGGTAAAGTACAATCCTAATTCTTAGAAATAAACTAATCAAAAATAGAAAAAAAGGGGGATGAATAAGCATGGATTATCTAATTGAATAGCTATCACCTAAATTTCAGAAGAAGTAAACAGAAACAATGAAATCACCTTCCAACATACAAAAGTGAGCAGCTCCTCCTTTTATACCTAATCAGAGACCAGCAAGTGCAGCTGCGCACACAGGTCTGTCTCACGTTGCCCGCATTCCCTAGACCTTTGTCCTCACTCTTCGCTCGATCAGCTTCTGTTCAGGATGAGCTCATCTCAGTCACTTTCAGACCCGAGTTCTAGCTAATGCCGTGCACTTAGAGATGAATTCTTTTACTACTGTTTTAAGCATCTACAAATTATCCTCCCATTAAGAAACTTGGAACCGACTCAGGCTTCTATTTGTATGTGTAAAATGGAAAAACTGCCCTCTTCAAAGTTATTTGCAGGTAAGTCAAGGCTTTCCCAGGACACTGAAGTAAAACTTGAAAGTTCTTTTCTTTCCTGTTACACTTAGATTAAAAACTGTTTACTTTCTCTAATAAAAGCACCTTTTAAATTATCAAGTTACATCTTTTATTTTACAGTAAGTCTTAAAATACACTTTGTAAGCACAGGATAGTATAATCTCTTCTGAGCATTTTGGAAAAACATCTTTAAGCTAATGATGCAATCACTAAAATGCTATGTTGTGAAAGCAGAAAAATCTATTTTATGTGGTAATTACAGAATTTGCTGGCAATTTGATGAATTCTATCTGTCCTACGCACAAACAGTTTTCTAATCAGTACTTACTTCCTGTGCCAATTTACAATATCCCAAAGCATCACTAATAGTTTCTAGTTTATTATAGTTCTATATTATCTAGTTATTATAGAACTAATAGTTCTAGGTTATCCATGGAGCATGACACTTTTAATCATATTAACTTTGAAAATTAAGTAAATGTTACACAGTACTTTAAAAACAAACTTACTGACAATGCTTTAAAATAATCTTTCTGTTCTTACTTGAAGTGAGAAACAATGAGCTCAAGTATAAATTCTTTAAATAAAAATAATATTTCATAGTAAAGAAATTTAGTAAATATAGTAACTTATGTTGAGAAACATTTTCACTGTTACAACGAAAAAAAACCTTCACTTGAAAATATCAGTCAAAAATATCTAAATATTAGCTATTTAAAGGAATACTGGCATATTTACATAAAAGAATGTGTGTCAGGCATGGTGGCACACATCTTTTATCCAGCACTAGGAGGCAGGGGTAAGTGAGTCTGAGTTTGAGGCCAGCCTGGGCTATATAGAGTAAGTCCCAAGCCAACCTGGGCTACTCAGCGAGACTCCGTCTTAAAAACAAAAAGCATGGAAGCATAAACCAAATAACTTTAGTCTTAAAAATTAAAATTAGGAGTAAACTATCTTCAAAACACATAGTTTATAGAGCAGTATTACTCATCAAGAGAACTATTTTTTTCTTAAATATGAGTTACCGTTTACTTCCAACTATAGCATTGCTAGATTTGTCAGTTGTGGAGAGCACATCTCAGACTCAAGCTAGCCAGCTTTCTGTACCTTTACTTTTAGATTTTATTTATTTTTGTACTTTTAGCCTGCATGTATGTCTAGGCAGCACATGTATGCACGACAGCAGCAGAGGTCAGAAGAAGCCATCAGATTCTCTGGAACTGCAGTTAAGATGGTCCTCTGGAAGAGGTAGGTGTACATGCTCTCAACTGCTGATCCATCTCTCTGGCCCATTTCTGTACCTTTTAATTGTTAATGATAATCTTTGGAAACACCCCCCCCCCATTTTTTAAAAATTTTATTTATTATTTGTGTGTAGGGACACAGGGCAACTTTTTTTTAATGTATGTGAGTACACTGCAGCTGTCTTCAGACACACCAGAAGAGGGTGTTGGATCCCATTACAGATGGTTGTGAGCCATCATGTAGTTGCTGGGAATTGAACTCGGGACCTCTGGAAGAATAATCAGTGCTCTTAACCACTGAGCCAACTCTCCAGCCCCACCCAACCCCTTTTATTTGCAGAATTTGTGAAGTTTTTTGTTTGTTTTCTCTATCAGACTTTATTGTCTATTTTTATCTTCAATCAGAAGGGTACATGCACAAACAAGAAGGGTGAAAAAAATAAAACTGAAAAGTTTCAATAATTTTTTTTCTTGTAGTGCTGGGGACCGGACTGACAGCTAGGCTTTAAACATGGTACATGAGGCCTTAACGAGTCATAACCCAGCCTTTAAGATGATGTTAAGATGTTTTCCTGGGCAGGACTTTTAATTTCTTGGCCCCAAATAAGGATTTTGAGTCAGCTGTGGATTGACTTATTGTGATTACTCTCACTTCAGCTCTAACAGGGTGCTGGTAAATAAAAACTTTCCAATTGTTATGTACAAACAGGATACAGAAAGAATTGATAATACTTTGCCCAAAACAGCTTTTAGAAAAAAGATGAAATATTACTGAATTTCTGAAAAACAAGTTTGAACATGTATGTAGAATCCTAAAATAAACTGGAATACAGTTTTATGAGGCAGACGTGAGTTCAATGAACCTGGTAAGTAAATCAGTGTTTCCTTGGCTGAAATTCCTTTACCTGATACTTTATGCATTCTTTTCACAGTTTCATTTTACTAGTGTGCATGCACCTTCTTTGTCTATATGTGCACAATGTGTGTGTGTGCAGTGCCTGCAGAGGTCAGGAGTCAGATCCCCTGAACTACAGTTACAGAAAGTTGTGGGTTGGCAGATGTGGAGCCATGCCAAGTCCACTGCAAGAAGCCACCTTTCCAGGGCTGATATTTTGTGTTCTGATTATTTTTTTCACCTTATTTAGCAGAATCAGCTACTTAATAGAACAGAATTGTGATGTTTAATTGAATTGTTTCAATGTTCAATTATCAAGTGGAAAATTAAGCACAACAAAGATGTTTTACATTATTCACAGTCAAAACATGCACACAATGAGTACATTTGTTTAAGTAGAACAAATTTAAATTCATGAACCTCTATTTTTAATATAAATTATTATAAAAACACAGCTATTTAATACTAACATGACAGCTAAAATACTGTTGCAAAAAGTTACCTCAATTTATAACAGAAAATTTCTATGCTGCTTGGAGTTTAAGTAAGTAATAAGTCAACATAAATATTTAGACTCTCTCTAAAGCACTGACAGCATCTGGCACTGAATGCATTCTATTCTATCATTAAAATATTAGGAAAGAATTACATACCTAGAGCCCACGGCGCCATCTCCAGAATCCTGGCTTCCAGCTTCACTTGGCGTGCTCACTGACTTGGAGGATGGAGACATAGGAGGAGGGACTAAATAGTGAAATAGACAGATATCCACTGTTACTACATGGAGAGGTTGTTCAGTTTATGGTGTTTCAAAAATAATTTAACATGAAATAATTAACAAAAAGGGAAAAATAATGACAAACCAGACATCAGAAATACAAGGGTAAAAATGAACAGTAGGAAGAAAGGGGAAAGACAAAGGCAGCAACCATGCTGAAGACTCATGCGATTTCTCTGGCAAGATGCATTCAGGCTTTCTGCGTTTAAAAGACAAGACTATGGAAAGCTGTATCTTCATCTCGTCCATCACCAAAGGCGGCCACTAATTTCAAAGGAGAGCATTCCTTCTCCCCTTTTAATGTCACTCTTATAAGATCATCATATTTTATGTGTTAACTGGTTACACTGCCAAAATTAAAACTTTGAAATATGCTTCAAGTAATTTAATTTCTGGTTTTCAAGATTTCTTTTAAAATGTTAAACCTTTGTCTAATTTTTTTTCTTTTCTTTCAAACAATTTTAGGGCTGGGGATGTAGCTCAGTGCCTGCATAGCAAGGCCCTGGATTTGAACCCTGGTGTCTCAAAAAATTAGTACTTAAAATTAATGTATTTCTCTCCACTGAAAAGAGGCAATTTAGAGAAATGATACAGATAAAGGAATGGCTCCTTTAAAATGTTCATTAGTTTCCAGCAATTTGAATAGAAAATGCAAACAGGCCATAAAACAGCATGCCTTCTAGACATGACGCAGCACACAAAGCGACACATGCAAACTACACACAGCAAGATGTATGATAACTTCCTTACCCCAGTACTCAGAAAAAACTGAACGTACAGACAAAGATACAGACACCCAAAATATTCTTAATCCCTTCTTAGAGAACAGCAGACATTCTTCATAATATATAAAACAATAGCAACTATTTTTCTCCAATGTCTCAACACTACGTTAAACGTGCACATTTCATGCTATGACATTTGGAAAACTTTTTGATTACCGTAGCAGGAAGTATAGGAGGCTCATCACTGCCATCTTCTGGTTAAATTTTTACCACAAATGTTCCCAATCCCAAGAATCTTTTTAAAATAATCTTTCAGTGTGCAACATTAAGCAACTAACACATTTTATGTTGCACTGAGTTTACTTTCTAGTCTACTAAACAGAAGGTAAATTCCTAGTTATATAATCAGTAATATATAAAGACAAAAAGTCATAGCTAGAATGTTTGTGATCTGAGCTAATAATTCTTGCTTATATTTCAAACAATATTAAAAACAAAATCAATGTTTCTAATAATATGATTAAGTGTAACAGAAACAATTATGCAACCACAGGAAACTTGATACAGTTCACTAATGGTTGACACTGTCTTAGGTGCTGCATATAAATTCCATATAGCTAAAAAGGAATGCATCTACAGTAACACAGTAATGTCTTAATCCTTTGACTTCTCTTAGGTTTATTCCTTATTTTTTTGTCCCTGTCACTGTGAGGCTTCTGCTAGTCTAAGTTCCAGCTGCACACAGGAATGGCATTGTGTAACAGCTGATTGTCTACTGTGCTGTAAACACAAATACATATTTATTAAATCGGAGTAACGCACCATATTTTTACACCAAAGATCTTCAAAATAGGAAGTCTATGTTCTTTAAATTGTTTATATATCTTGATAATTGAAAAACTAATTTCTTTACAGATACATATTAGAGAGATTGAGGAAAGTAGTAAAGTTATTATTAATCTATTTATCTGTTGGAAGGCATCAGAAATATTTTCCACCTTCATTGTCTTTTCCTTTTTTGGGTGATTTCAAATATCAATGATTCTATTCAGTAAGTTCAATAGTAACTCACTTTGTTAAGACTGCATTAAAAATATCAGCAAAATTCTTTAGAAATAGGTTAAATAGTAATTACATGTACATGAATAGATATATTAACCCAGTTCTGAAGTTAATGTTAGGAAAGAATAATAACTCAAGAGTGACAGAGCTACCAAACTAAAAGTGCAATTAGATAACAGTCTCCATCCCAAACATCCAAACTATATCAATTCTCAATGCACAGCAGCAGTTTAAAGTCAAGTGATGGAAAGGACACATTAAAAAAATAAATAAATAAAAGTCTTGCTGGGCAGTGGCGGCGCACGCCTTTAATCTCAACACTTGGGAGGCAGAGGCAGGCAGATTTCTGAGTTCGAGGCCAGCCTGGTCTACAGAATTAGTTCCAGGACAGCCAGGGCTACACAGAGAAACCCTGTCTCAAAAAGCCAAAAAAAAAAGATTTGCATTGATGTAACATGAATATGCTAATGGATTTAAGCTGCTCAGAAGTTCATGGCAAAGACAGCGCATGTTCCTTTCTCTGAGAACCAGAGAAGTATGAACTAAAAACAACACACCACTGCCCTCCTCATCACATAAACAATACTGACAAGAGGAACCAGTTCATTCTCTAGGATAAAAAGCTTTGCCAAGAAGGCTTTACTCACCAGCTAAGACCTTGGCTTTCCAAGGATATAAAATTAACATTAACAGCCTTTGGCCACTGAAGAAATGATTAGAATAGTTTTAACCATAAAGACTCTAAAAATGCACTTAGATTTAAAATTAACACTAAATCTCCAACTATACACAGAAGCCTCAGAGATGAAGGACTGTGTGTGGTAGAATAAAATCTCTGGGGAAAAGGCTTTTGCCAGGAAGCAGGGCATAGAGAAGGTAGGCAGTCATGGAAAGTGAGGGCAGAGATTCAGCATGTTGGAAGAAGACAGTGAATGGACAGAATCAGCTTCTGGGAGAATCCAAGCCACCAGGTTTCTCAGCTGGAGCACCAATACACACTGTACTCACATATCATGCCCCTTTGTGAATGAACATGTGCTCTCAGCCTAGGGCTTCACATCTACGCTATCTGCTTTCTTTGTCCTTCTAAGAAAACTGCTTTACATATTAACTGTTTGAAATACTAATTTCTCCTTTTACAATGCCTCTCTTCTGATAATGAACATTATTCATTATCAGAATATTAAGAATATTCTCTTCAAAATAGAGAATATTATTCATCATCAGAATATTAAGATTGTCTCTTCAATATAGAGAATTATGATATTGTTAAAAATATTCTCTTCAATATAATTTAGAGCATTATATTTTTACATGAAGTTGATAAAAAATAATTTTGTAGATTAAAATATCATAAAGAACCAACAGGGCTGAAGAGATGGCTCAGCAGTTAAGAGCACTGACTGCTCTTCCAGAGGTCCTGAGTTGAATTCCCAGCAACCATATGGTGGCTCACAACCATCTGTAATGGGATCTGATGCCTTCTTCTGGTGTGTCTAAAGACAGCTACAGTGTACTTACACACATAAAATAAATAAATAAATCTTAAAAAAAAAATAAGAAAGAAAAGGAAAGAAAAGAAAACAGAAAAAAGAACCAACATTTCTTGTCATAAAATGATTTTTAAAATTAAGCCATACTTGAAAAGACTGAGCTGCCGGGCAGTGGTGTTGCACGCCTTTGAGCCCAGCACTTGGGAGGCAGAGGCAGAGGCAGAAGGATTTCTGAGTTCGAGGGCAGCCTGGTCTACAGAGTGACTTCCAGGACAGCAAGGGCTACACAGAGAAACCCTGTGAAACAACAACAACAACAACAAAAAACCCCCCCAAACCCAAAAACAAACAAACAAAAAAAGACAAGACTGAGCTGGCACCACAGATAGTGTTCTCTGTAAAAGTCTGATCAAAACCACCTGGAAATCACAGGCGAACAGAAGGGGAAACAGCAAAGCTTAACCAGTGATGCTGTGCCGAGACTTAGCTGCTAGACATGCTCACCTGCAAGTTAAAATATTCATTTTAGGAAATATGCGTTTAAATTTCTGCTATGAATTTGAGTACAATGTCTTTTTCATACTTATTTTCATATGTATGCTTGGCCTGCCTAGCATATATGTATTTATGTCCGTGTACAGTGTGCATGCCCCGTGCTTATGGAAGCAGGAGGGGGTGATGGATCCCCAGAACTGAAGTTAACATACAATGTCTTAAAGAAGGGTGGTTTTTTGTTTGGCCTTTTTAAGTAGAAAGACATGATTTAATAAATCCAAACAAATATTTAAGGTCTAGCCTAGCCGGGCGGTGGTGGCGCACGCCTTTAATCCCAGCACTTGGGAGGCAGAGGCAGGCGGATTTCTGAGTTCAAGGCCAGCCTGGTCTACAGAGTGAGTTCCAGGACAGCCAGGGCTACACAGAGAAACCCTGTCTTGAAAAACCAAAAAAAAAAAAAAAAAACAAAAACAAGGTCTAGCCTGTACTGGCACCAGGGATAAAAATGTAAGAGACTCTACTCTCAAGAATATCAGACAAAAACCAGTCAAATGGCCAACTAAACATCGATCTACCAGCAAATATGTGGAGCTGTTTTATTAGTGACATTGAAAAAAAAGAAAAAGAATTAGTCAATCATGGTGGTGTGCATATTTAATCCCAGCACCTGGGAGGCAGAGGCAGGAGGATTTCTGTGTGCTCCAGTCCAGACAATACTACATAATCAGACTCCATCTCAAGAGAAAAAAAATTGTTTTAGCAGACTAAAAGAAAAAAAAATCATATTAAAGAGTTTTTAAATAGTAATTTTAAATTTCTAAACTTTAAATACGTTTGATGATTACTTAAGGAATTTTTATAGTGAAAAGAAAACAAGTATCCATTTAGGTCATAATATAAACTGAACTTTTTAAAAAGTTATTCATTTTTATGAATATGAGTGTTTTCCCTACACCTCATGTTTGCCTGGTGCCCTTAGAAGTCAGAAGAGGGAGTCTGATCCCTCAGAACTGGAGTTACAAATAGTTGTGAGCCACCATGTGCATACTGGGAATTGAACCTGGGTCCTTTGCAAGAGTAACAAGGGTTCTTAACTTTGGAGCCATCTCTCCAGCCCCAGGGTTTTTTTTTTAATTATGAATTATGAAAACAACCATGACAACATCACAGTTTTATCTGTAGTTTGTATCTTCATAACAAATTATAAATAAGCACTGAGTATTAATAGTGGTGTTATAATTGTGTGTTTTAAGGATTATGAAATGCATTTTGCCTAATTTTTTTTTTTTTTTTTTTTTTTTTTTTTGGTTTTTCGAGAAAGGGTTTCTCTGTGTAGCCCTGGCTGTCCTGGAAGTCACTCTGTAGACCAGGCTGGCCTTGAACTCAGAAATCCACCTGCTTCTGCAGCCTAAGTGCTGGGCTTAAAGGCATGCGCCACCACTGCCCAGTGCCTAATTATTTTTTAGGATTTATTTTTAATTATGTGTATATTTATGTGGTAGTAGGGGCACATGAATGCAGGTGCCCCAAGAGGCCAGAGGAGGAAATTAGATCCCCTGCAGCTGGCTTATAGGTAGTTGTTATCTACCTGTGAGGGTGCTGAGAAAATGGAGTCCTGTCCTCTCACCACTTCCCCACTTTTTTCTAGTATTTTTAAAGGCAACAAAATCAGCATAATGTTCTTAGCTCTTTATTGGTTTATTCTGTTACGTCAACTAAGAGAAGGAAAATAGTTTAGAAATAAGAAAAGAAGAACATGTAGGAATATGGCTAGGAAACAAAAAGGCTAAAATCTTCACTAGTGCAGGCCACATAAGCTGTTTAAAGAGATTGATTCTATGTTGATTAGTTTATGCTCTTTTGGTAAACAAAACGTTCTTTCAGTTTTGAATAACTACTGTGAGCTACAATACAGCAATGACACTTGGCTTGTTTCTCAAAGCCTGCTTACTGTTGCCCTAAACAGTTCTACTTTGGCTAAATCTAACATTCTACTTTACAGGCAGCTAAAAATTCTAAATATTCTCATGCCAAATAGCAAGCTGATATTTAATCAAGAAGATGTTGGGGCTGAAGAGATAACTCAGTAGTTAAGAGACCTGCTGTTTTAACAGAATATACTAGCTAGTTTTATGTCAACTTGAAGCTAGAACATCTGAAAGGAGGAAGCCTCAATTGAGAAAATGTCTCTATAAGATCAGGGCAGTTAAGAGTAGGCAGGCAGGCCTGTAGGACATTTTCTTAATTAGTGATCCATGGAGAAGGGCCCATCCCATTATTGGTGAGGCCACCCATGGGCTGGTGGTCCTGGTGCTATAAGAAAGCAGGCTGAGCAAGCATAGAGGAGCAAGCCAGTGAGCAGCAGTTGCCCTCCATGGCCTCTGTGTCAGCTCTCGTCTCCAGGTTCCTGCCCTGAGTTCCTGTCCTACTTCCTTCAGCTGAACAATGATAGTCATAATAAGGCATTAATAAACCCTTTCCTCCCCAAATTGCTTTGGTCATGGTGTTTCATCACAGCAATATTATCTCTAACTAGGCCACAGAAGATCCCAGTTTGGTTCCCAGTACCAGCATGGTGGCTGACACCCTTTTCTGACCTCTACAGACAGCAGACATGCACCTGGTGCACCTACATACATGCAGGTAAAACGCTCATACATGCAAAAGAAAAATAAATATTTAAAAAAGTTAAAATCTTTCAGTAACCACTCACATTCATGACCTACGTTTTCATTAGAAAGAAAAAAAGCATAGCTATTTACACTGTCTTTTCATAGTTTAATTTACAAAAACACCAAAATGATTTGAAGACTAGCAGTATTTTTCCTTTCATTTTCCCCTTCTCTCTCATGTTTACACTCAGAACAAAACAATGGCCTACAGAAGGACTAGTGAGGTCTTGGCCAGTAAGGATGAGTGCTGTGTAAGCCCAGAGGTCTGACTCCCATCCCCAGAACCCAGGGGGTAAAAGGAAAGAACTGACTTCACAAGGTTTTCCTGTAGCATCTCTGTGACCATCCCACCCCACCCCACCCCAAATAAGAGTAAAAAAAATCTATTAAACAGAAAAGACAGCAGGGGAATGATCTCTCCCTGCTAAGGCCCAGTCTAAGAATGCATGTAGAACACGGATACAAAATGTCACCCCTGTGTTCACCTGCCTCAGCTAAAACCATTCCAGTTCCAGTTAAGACAAAACCACCTTGTTACTGGCTAGAAGGGTTGAGTTAGGTATATTTTTACTTTAATCAACTTGTCTCAGAGTTAACTTTCAAAACTCAAGTGTCACCTAAGAGAGGCTACACCATCCACAACTGGGGGCAAGTTGCAGCTCCGATAAACCATTTCTTGTTTCTCCTTAAGGAAGCCTTTGCTTGAAATCCTTAGAAAACCCCTTCAGACTCAGGACAGCTATGGTGCCTATGCTACCACTAGTTCTTTGCAGCTCCTGCCATTGGAGCTTGTGCACAAGTGCACAGGGTCAGGATTCCCATGGGTGAAGAGTGGAACGGAATTGTTGTATGCTTCCAGGATCTGAAGCTTTGTCACTATGACACTGGAAGATAGCTCGGTATGAAGCTACAGCACGAGGAAGGCTTACTAAATTAGACCAGAGTCTGTTAAATGGAAATAATACAACACTGGTTCCTGGAGAAAGACCTGTATATGAATGAGTTTCCTTGACTTACTAGATATAGCCTTATGTTTAGATTCTATAGCCTAAGTTTCTGTTACAGGAAGTGCATCCATTTTCCTGAGCTAATAATGGTTATCTTGGAAAGACTGTTTTGGTTTTGTCTGACTTTTTAAAGACTAATAAAGGTGTTTTTTGTTGTTGTTGCCTTGTTTTGATTGTGTTAAAAATAAAACTCTTACATCCTACCCAAGACCTTGTATCACCTGGCCTCTACCCACTTCTGCTCTTTGCCTCTCTCTGGCTTATTATGCTGCAATAAGCCCAGCCAAGGCTACCTTTATCCACACAAGCCCAGCCAAGGCTAGCTTTATCCAGGGACTTTGCAGGCACTATTCCCTCCATCTGGATTGCTCCCACTCTGAGCCTTAGCATGCTGGGCTTGTTTTGATCTTCCTGCTCTTACAAAGCTCCGTCCTGAAGACCCAATCTAATGCAGTCCTCAGACTCACTCTGACATCACCATGATAATCCAGCTCCCTGCAGGAACTCTGCAGGGCTCTTGTCTATACTCAGAAGCCTATCCCCAAGCCTGGCTTATCAAAAGTACTTGATATTTTTTTGAGTTAATGAGTGGATGGGTAAGATTTTTCTATAAAAGCTGTAAAACAAAATATTATAAATTCTCATGTAGGAGAATTAGAAATGGAGAAAGAAGGCAAGCCCTGCCACCAAAGAGTGATTCTTTTAAGAATCAGCAGAAGTGGGCTATGAATTAAGACACATGAGCAAGTAAATCAGTAAAATGGAAGTCGTGGCAGGAGTTGGGTAGGGGATTCACAGAAGAAACCCAAAACCCAATGGCCCAGAAAATAAGAAAACAAGACCCTCTCAGGCCTGTACAACTCATAAGTGATGTGGTTCAGTTACTAGGATAACAAGAAAAAAATAATCAAATTAATTTGTTTTTAAAATCAAAATATATAGCAAAGGATTACTAAAGACATAAAAATTAATGTGTTATAGTCCTCAAATTCTAACAAAAAAGAAAAACTATGAATAGGAAGAAGTAACAATGAAGCAGATGCTAAGAAAAATTAGCCTTTTCATCTTAAAACTTTTTAGAAATAAAAAACAGTTTTACTAAGGACAATTAAGTTTCACAACAGGCCCACTGCAGTTACTGCCTCTGGTATACATTCCCTAGGATAGATAAAATTAGCCTGCACCCTAGTATGATGGTACACACCCATAATCCCAGCACTCAGAAGGCCAAGGCAAGAGGATTATGAGTTCAAGGTCAGACTGGGCAGAAAACCCTGTCTCAACAGCCCCACCCCCACCCCCAAAAACCTACAATGTGAAAACATTGCTAAGGAGAGAGCCCTGCTTGTAAAGTGCTTGCTGCACAAGCATGAGGACCTGAGTTCTAGCCCCAGACCTAGCTATGGTGGTGCACACTTGTAATCCCAGCCAAGGAGATGGAGACTGGTGGATCCTTGCACTCACTGGGTAGCAGCCTAGTCTACCCTGAGAGCCCTAGGTCAGGAAGGTAGGCAGCACCCAAGGAACATTACCCAAAGTTGTCTTCTGGCTTCTACATGCATGGCACCTACCTGAACACACACAAATATGCTATCACACACACAAACACACAAAGATATTAGCTCAAAAAATAACCTTGAAATGCCAGGTCCCTATAGGATAAAATGCCACATTAAAATACATTCTCTGTAGTAGCACCTAAGACAGAACCATGTTACTTAAATAAGTATGAAATGCTTTTTTCGGATACGTAAGTAGATAGTTCTCAGTATCTCTTCTACGCAGCCTATTGGTCTAATATAACTATCAAGATGACTAACACAGGAAAAACACCAAGACCAAGTGAAATTAGTGCCAAAAGAAGCAACAGTATTATGTGCTTTCTGGAACTGAGAGAATACTATACATTTCTCTTCCTCCTCCTTTGCTCTGAGTACTTTGACTTAGTATACCTTTTCCTAGCCTACAAAAAGGAATATAGAGTTAGATTAGAAAATACTCATCTTTAAGTTTAACATAGTATGGTGGATAGAAAATTACTTATTTAAATAAGAAAATTCAATTGGTAGCTTGGTATGTGTTAGTAGGTATTAGTCATGTTTTCCCAAACAAATAAAATAACTCTGTACTGATACATCTGGGGGAAAAAAGGAATTTCAAGCAAATGGTAATGCTTCTGAGACAAATAAAATATGCAAAAGATATCAAACCAATACACTGAGCTTGGATATGTCTGAGCTTAACAGAATATATGCCTGGCTGCCATGAATAGATAGAATCAGGTCCTTACCAATAGGGGAGTCTGTAGTTAGCCCCATGCTTTGAAGCAACGCCTCAGCTTCTCTTCTTTTCTTTTCAAGATCAGACTCTTCTTGCACAGAAACAGCTTCCTTCTTCTGATCAGTCTAAAATTTTAAGTAAAAAACTCAAGTTAAAGTATAATATGAAATACTTCTACATATATATATATATTTTATTTTAAAAGTTTTATTTTTATTTCACTTATATGTATAGTGTTTTGCTTGTATGTATACATGTGTACCACATGCTTGCCTGGTACCCTCAGTGGCTAAAAGAGGAAGCTGGATCTCCAGACTGGAGCTACCAATGTTGTGAACTGCCATGCCACACGAGTGCTGGGAATCAGAACTGGTCCTCTGGAAGAGCAGCCTGTGCAATTAACTTTAGGATGAAATTTATTTTTAATATTACAGTTCTTTTTATAAATAATTCTTACTGCATCCATGTTTATATATAATCAAGGGGTCTCCACAAATATATTTTCAAACAAGCTAGGAATAATAGCTCTTGCCTATAATCCCAGAGGTTAGTGGGCAGAGGACTTCCTGAGTCAAGGACGGCCTGACAAGGTAAATTCCAGGTCAGTCAAAGCTACATGGTGCCGGGCGGTGGTGGCGCATGCCTTTAATCCTAGCACTTGGGAGGCAGAGGCAGGCGGATTTCTGAGTTTGAGGCCAGCCTGGTCTACAGAGTGAGTTCCAGGACAGCCAGGACTACACAGAGAAACCCTGTCTCGAAAAACCAAAAAAAAAAAAAAAAAAAAAAAAAAAAGCTACATGGCAAGAATCTGTTTTAAAGTACATATACAACTTTTTAAATAGCAAATACAACTTTAAAAAGCAGTCAACAACCAAAAAGGAGTCAACTTCCAATTCTCTATCATATGAATCTGGTGAGCACAGACAGGAACCATGGGAGTCCCCAACCCTAGTGGTACAAAACCTTAGAAATAAGTATTGACAGAAGGAAAATTAAAGGGATTTAAGATATAAAAATTAAGCAAATAGATTTGTTGAAAAAAAAAAAAGAACCATATTTAAAGTTCTACATAAAATTTCCAGTGAATTTATATAAAGTATATTTATAAAAAACTCTTCCAGAGAGGCTGAAGAGATAACTTGGTAGTTGAAGTCCACACCAAATTCGGTTCCCAGCACCCATGTCTGCCAAATCACAACCACCCAAACTCTAGCTGCAGGAGAGTCAACAGGCTCTGGTCTCTTCCTTGGGCATCTCTACCCATGAACAGCATGTTCACACACAGATACGTTTTTAACTCTTTTGGAGGAAGTTAATTTTTAAAAGCTATGACTTTACTATTATTGTATCTGGTTTTTTGTTTGGTTTTTTCATGTTGCCCATGCTGGCCTCAACTCTACAGACTTGTGAGATCTTCCTACCTTAACCTCCCAAGTAGCTAGGGTTGCACACAAGTGCCACTAAAGCCAGCTCTTAGGTCTGACCTTAGTAACAAAAGCACATAGCTGGAACTGGTTAAAAACAAAATGTATTTTTTTTAATAACATAAAATATTTGGTTAGGAAAATTTTGCCAATTTTTATTTTAACCACTTATATGTAATTTTAGCAAAATCTTCTAGCTACACTGGACAAATCTAAAATTCTTAGAGCATAAAAATATCAAGAAAATCTTAAGCTTTCAATGAAAACCTTGTCAAGTAGACTATTATTTATATACTGATTGACTTTTCTTGGTCCCAACATTTTTATATCATATTAGCTTATTTGCATCAAAACATAGCAAAAAGAGGTCCAGTTGCCAAGCTGAGCCTTCACTGTACGTAGCATAGTAGACTACATCTCACTATGTTATGAGACTTTAAGTCAGACATCAATCATGCTGTAATTATCCCTTAGAGGCCACTTACGGCCACCCATAAAAAACAAAATCAAGTCTGCTCTCAATATTGACTCAACAGTTTAAGGCTATGAGTACTATTTAGACCGACTGACTCTGTCAGTCTGAACCATGTTTTTACCAGTTGCTGTGACTCCAATATCCAATGCAAAGCTTCCACCCATTTCTACGTATCACAGAAAGGTTTGGAAAAGTAAGAAACAGTCCAATTCCTGTCCAACAGTTCTTTCGAAGTATCTCAGCAATGCTACCCATGATTTTTGAGTCACTGTGATAAACTCTGGTTTTTCTGACAATGCTTTTTTTCTAGGTCCTGAGAGAGGTCTAGCAGTCTTCTTGTAGTCCTGGCTATTACTTAGGCATTTATACACACAAACGGCAGGCACACTTAGGGCAAGTTATGCTATACTGGCCATTTGAAATGTATCTGTGTACACAATCTGACCAAAGAGACGCAATTAGGAACAATGTGTAAATATCAAGGAAGGGCAAGTAAAATATGGCCAGCTCAAAGCAACACATATTTATAGTATCATGGTATGTAATAAACAAATCAGAACATAAAAGTACCTTTTGGGTACTATTAAATCTACTGCTCAGTAACCATATTTCAAGGACTAACTCATGACAAATGTTAAATATATGCAAATCCTCTACTCAAACAAATTGCTATATATATTTCAGTTTGCCAGTAATATCATTCTAGCAAATTATCAAATTATCTGGACAACGAATTTACTATGACAAACTAATTTATTGTATATATACACATATACATATGTTATCTTAATGCAGAAATGTACTATAATGTGTACTATAGTGCAGATGATCCTTACTTTGCATAAAAATGTATCCCCAGACAACTATACAAGTAAATTTAACTTCCATAACTCAAATCTTAGAAATGCATCAAATTATCTGAAATACGTTCAGCCACTAAAACCATCACCCTGCAGCAGTTTCCTCATCTTCGCATACCCGGCTTCAAAGTACAACTCGCTGAGAATGCTGCACTGAGTGACAGCGTGGGCCTGCAGCGGCTCTGATGCTGTTGCAGAGCGCCTTACTCACACTCAAGGCTTCTGTCTGTTTTAGTGAATCAAACGTACTTCCTTTTTTTTCCTTTCTTCTTCTTTCCTCTTCTTTTCTTCTCTGATTTGGGCCAACCTTTGCTTCTTCCGCTCCAACTCAGCTTTCAATTCACTTTTGTCCGACATGGCTGTGACCTTAAAAAGCACACCAACATTTACAATAATCATTACACTGATTAAAAAGACAAGCACCAGGCTTTTAAAATATTTAGTACTTCAAGAAATGTACCAAGAAGGTAAGAATTTCAATGGTACCCATGGAGAACACAAGTTCTACTTTTAAAATAATAAAAACATATGTGCATACTGTTAAAAATGTAAGAAAATTATAAACAAATGTATGGACAAATATTTCCTATAACTTGAGCACAATAGCTAGCACATAGTAAGTGCTTTTATGTTCCTAACCCAAATTTAACAATGTGTCACTCTGTAGCCAGGCTGGCCTTGAAATCATAATGTAGCCCAGGATGTCCTCATGGTGATTCTCCTATCTCAGACTCTGGTGTGCACACTCAGATTCTGATGACTCTGTATTTGAGTACTAGATAATAAAAGTCATAGTGTTTAAAACAAATGACACTGTTGGCTTAAGTCCTAGAGATAGCTCACACCTGTAATCCCAGCTCTCCAGAAGTGAGACACAAGATTCCTTAGTTCCAGGTAGCCTGGGCCATATATAGCAAGACAGGCTTTTAAAGAATGCTTATGTCTTCAGCTATGAAACACTGAATGGCTAAACAGGAAATTCCTAAAAATTCTTTTAAGTTCTATAGATGTTCCACCACAACCAACCAAATAATATTTTCAACCTTAACACCTTCTTATTCCATAGTAGATAGTCATCTCGCTGAGTCGGGGGCTGTGTTTTTGTTGTTTTTGTTTCCTTCACAGCATAGCAACCTTAACACTGAGCTGACAGTGGCTAAACAATTCATCTGCAAAGTAGATGGAATTACAAACACAAACGCATCATCATAGTGACAGATATGAAGGAGTGAGGAACAAGGAGCTTTCTGAACTGGAAAGGTAACCAAGGGGCTCAATGTAAGGTAGGAGCTGGGACCCTGTTACCTTCTCTACTTCAATCTTGGTCAGTGTTTCTCTCCATCAGGATTAAACGCTTTTGATGAAGGAAACTGGGTGAATAACCTCTTGAAAAGTTTAGGAAACTCTTAGGATCACAATAAATTTGGATTAAGGGCAAGTTGGTAAGGAGGCAAAATTCATCTATGAAAATGAAAAAATCCTATGTAAATAAAAAAGGGAAATTCTGGTGAGAGTACTTCAGAAAGAAGATAGTGGGCAAAAACTGGTGAGCTGGTAACAGGGAAAATTCCTTTAATATACACTCTCACTTATAGTCCCAGCCAAGTTATTTAACAAACTCACAAAGCCAAGCCTATGTTTTTTCACCCACCCTTTTCAGGTCTCCAAAGGCTTCATATTGTAAGGACTGTCCATACACATCACTCTTAGAATACTGTTTGTATTATAATGTATTATGTATGATAAATAATACATATTATTTTCTGTTTAGGGCCAATTGTCAACAAGTATGCCAATACTGCCTGCTATCTAGTTTAAAGAAATACTTCCGTCAACCCTAACTATTCTGTGCCGCTGAGGCATAGGCAGATCTCAGACAGGCCAGGACCTCTGCTCCGAGACTGACAGGTTCACTTTCTTAAAATTCCGACGAAAGGAAGTGTCTAGAATGATGTTTACAACCTCAGTGTTAGTGACCTCCAACACACACGCTAGGAGACTGGTCATGCTACCTGACCAAAGTAGTAGTGACCTTTATTAATACAGGCCAAGCAAAGCTTAAGGAATTACTTTCTCCCTGGGCTTAAGGCCAAGAGGGTGCGGTCCTGGCTGGAGTGTGTCCGGGGACCGCCAGATGGGTGCAGGATAAACCCAGAGGGTCCAGGACACCCGCAGAGGGTCCCGAAGGGTTGCCAAGGGCCGCGGTGGCCTCCCCAGGCCGCCTTGAGTCACCCGGGCCGGCGCTGTCAGTACATCGGCCGGGCGGCCCTACGAGCTCCGAAGCGGCCATCAGAGGCAAAAGGGCCTTGCAGGAAGCGCGGCAGACCCACCTGTCAGGTGGCGGGGTGGAGATAGCTTTCTCTGGCCGGTAACTACCCGGGAACGTCCCTCTCCAACTGTCGCCACCGCAGATCCGCGGCGTCCCAGAGACACAAAGAGGGATGGGCGGCGGCCGGTACGGCGAGAGCCAAGGGACAAATGGCTGCGCCGAGACGCGGTCTCTCACAGAAGCAGAGTCTTTGCTGCCCCGTTCGGAGGGACGGCCCCTCTGGGACTTACCTTTTGTAAACAGAATCTGACGGGTGAAATAAATGCACACCGGCCCCGAGGCCCGAAGCGTTTCCGCTTTGGCAAAAACTGGACAACCACACCTCACATCCTGGGGCGGAGCCCTCAATACCCCAGAGAACTACAAGTCCCGGCAACGAGGCGCCCTGCGTGGGCGAGCGAAGCTTTGTGGGAGTTGCGGTCTCCAATAGAGGCAAAGAATGCTGGGATATGTAGTCAGTCCTAGCTTTCCTGTCTCCATCACCAAGGCCATCTTTCTGCCTTTAAACTGCTAATGAGACCATTCCAGCGCTTATATTGAAGGTGTTTTCTTCCATTGAACAGTGCTTGTAATGTTGTATGTGTTGCTTAAGGTCTGTGGCCCAACATTGACAAAATCTTAAGAAATACTATTTTCCATACTGAACCTGAGAAAAGAACTTTTTAAGAAGTTTATTTATAGGCATGTACTTGTATATTGTTTTGCGGGGACAAGGATTAATGAGGATTCTTGTAGCATGTGACTCAAGATCTAAATAAAAATATTTGGGGGCTGGAGAGATGGCTCAGCTGTTAAGAGCACTAACTACTCTTCCAAAGTTCCTGGGTTCATTTCCCAGCAACCACATGGTGGCTCACAACCATCTGTAATGGGATCAGATGACCTCTTCTGATATGTCTGAAGACATCTACAGTATACGCATATAAATAAAATAAATAAATATTTAAATAAAAGTATTAATTAGCATAAAATAATTTCTAGTAGTTTATAACAGAATAGCTTCCTCTTAAAAGTGTGCTTGGTAAGAAAGCATTTTATACTATTGGATCTGATTAGGTTTTTAATATAAAGAAAATTATTGGAATAAGAATATACCAGAAGTGCATGGGCTGATACACATGGCTTGAAGAATTTATTAGAATACTTTGAAGCGTTACTTGCCAAATATTAAAGCCAATACCAAAGCATTGTCTTTCTTATCTTTTAGAAAACTGACAAGAAGCACATTGTTTAATATTAATCTCAAATTTGAAGCTTTAAAATTTCAAAGCGCATTTATACAAACTTTGTTCCCCTCTTTCCAAATAGTTCTTGTTTAGTCACTTGAAAATTCTTATGAGTGGTCACTCATCATGTCCCAGGAATGGAGCTGCATACTATAAGAGCTGAAGCACACTTTCCTCTTCTCGACAAAGAAACAACGGAGTTCTCAGTTCAGGTAGCTGTTAAGACAAGATTGTGTAACTAAGCCATAGAAATAGGTAGGGGAAAAAAAAAAAACCTTTCATGAAGAGACGATTCCAGGTACCAGTCTTTGATTTTGGAAAGTTGATTAGAAATTAACCACAAAAACAAGATCAGAAACGTACCATGGTACTGAAGAGGAGGAGGAAGAGAAAGGGGAGGGGGAGGAGGGGGAAGAGGGGGAGGAAGAAAGGAAGGGGGAGAGGAGAAAAAAGGGTCAAAGTACAAAGCTGAGAGAGTAGAGCATAGTAGAGAATCAAGAAATAATTCAGAATGGCTGTAGGCTAAAATAAAGACTGAGGATTGAAGCCACAGGAAGGGCAAAGTCAAATATATCCAGCTTAGACTGAGACCTGAGGTGATGAACGGAGTAGAATGACGTGGTAATATGTTTTGGATAGTTCTTTGGATATACTTTTGTCATATACTTTTAGTCCCAGCACTCGGGAAGCAGGACCAGGCAGATCTCTGAGTTCCGGGCCAGGCTAGTCTACAGAGTGAGTTTCTGGAGAGCCAGGGCTATGTAGAGAAACCCTGTCTCCAAAAACCTAACCAAAATAAACAAAAAGGAGATCTACCAGACAATGACACAGCAGCTGGAAATGAAGGTGTTGGGTCGGGGTTGCTGGGCATCTAGGAAATCACTGAGCTGGTTTTTCAAAACAGACAACGAATTGAACATCTGAGAGAAAATGGAAGACTGGACCTTGGAAAAAGAGAAGGTAACAGCTTTTCTACTCTGGATGGGAGTTCCCCTAAGATTCTGAGTCTACTAACTGGACTGTGGCTAGGGTGTTTTATTGAGCCCCTGGGTCCTCCCCTTTCCCTTATTGGCCCTGTTTAGATACCATCTCCCAAATGGCCTTCCCAATGTTTCTCCACAAAGTATCTCCTGGGAACAAGAAGCTGCCATCTCAGAGAGCCTACTTTCCTGTGTGTGTGTGTGTGTGTGTGTGTGTGTGTGTGTGTGTGTGTGTGTGTGTCTGTCTGTCTGTCTGTCTGTCTGCCTGCCTGTTCTACTACAGTGCACATGTAGCAATCAGAGGACGACTTGCAGGATTTTCTCTTCTTTCACCAAAAAGGTCCTGGGGATTGAACTCAAGGTCATCAGTTGGGCAGCAAGTATCTTTAACCACAGAGCCCTCTCCTCAGCTCCATCTCAACCCTTGCTTGTTCACCGAATCCCAGCTCTCTGTACTTCATCCTTACTTTCACTAAGACAGCTCTCTCAGAGAGATGAGAAAAGAGGAAAGAGTGTGGGGGCAGAAGATATGGTTGGAAAGGAACCAAAAACCATGAAAACAATGCTAAGGCATTATTAGTAGAAGCCAGGAAAAATAGATAGATCAGAGAAATGTTAAGGTTATGTTACTACTTTTATAACAATAAAACATAGTAGGCACCCAAACTGCCTTTTCTATTGGATACCTAAAACTGTTGGATAAAACACTCTCCTTCTTGTGTCCAGGAGCTGACAAGGAAATAAAGAATGCTTCAGATAAAAGAAAAAAAAAAGAAGGATTTGGGGATATTACTCAGTGGCAGAGAGTTCGCCTAACAAGTATGAGACCCTAAACCAACACCGAGGAGAAAAACAGAATAGGAAACTATAGGTGAGCATCATACCTTAGCCTGGTAGATGTCACAGCCTTGTAGGGTAAGTGCAAGACCAAAAGCCCACTGATGCCAGCTCAGACTAAGTTTTAAAAGGAAACTCCCCAATGCATCTTTAATGGAAGAAATCCACCCCAACCCCAACTCACCTAGAAATTTTTAGCAGCCTGACTTCCTGTGGCACTGGAATCAGACCGTCTCCCCTGAGGAAAAAACTCTCACAGGGATTTGCAGCCTGGAATTGTAGTTCCCAGATAGTTCACAGAACACAAGCAGAAACTTTGGTTTGGTTTAATTTAATGATTAATCTGCAGGGTCAGATCTGCTCTCTGGGCTTGGAAAGAGTGAAACGTCAAAGACCCTTTGAGGGAAAGCGGGGAGCTAGGCAAGAGTTAACCAAAAGAGCAAGTGGAAAAGAAAGGCCCACAAAGACCTCAGTGTTGGAGTGATCAGATAATATAATATAAAATAAAATGTGATCAGCATGAGGGAAAAATAAGAAGAACCAAGATGTAAATAGAGCAATGGATAGGAAAGATTCAACTGGAGCTCAATGGACGTATGTTAAACTGCTTTATAAATATGTATGACCATTCGTTACTATATACACTGTATACACTATACACACTAGCTACTAGTGTCGCTCCCAGAATCAGTCAGAGAAGCCTCTTTTAGTATGACCATCAACGCAGAGACTCAGAACTCATCGGCGTGTCAAGAATGAGGCCTGACTCACTCTACCCACCCAACCTGGGAAAAAGATTATTATTCAAAATTTAAGTAGAGTTTCTTGTGAGGGCATATTGCTTTTGCACCATCATAAAATTTGTGAAAATTCTAAGTAAAATCACATATGGTTTGGGATCAACCTGCATATATATGTCAAAAAGCAGCAAAACTCATAATGATAGAGAGCTACTGCTCTCTCTATGTGTACGATATTGACAAGACAAGGACATGGGATATTATCAAGTTGAAAAGTCCTTATCCTTGAGGTGCCTTGATCCAAACAAGAGGGTTAAAAAAAACCACCCAGTTTCTCAGAAAAGTCTTTCATGAATGTGAATTCACTAATATCTCATTTCTCCAGCATCCAGCAAAAGAGAAAAAACTGAAACAGTCAACAGAAAATAATCTGTCACTCATAGACCATGAAGGCCAATCTAGAGTTCTGATGTCTGGCCATGTTTGCTGCCAAAGCTTCACCATGACATTGTGGGCTCATTTTCTGGTATGGGGAAGAATATCCTGGTGTCAGGGACAGCTTCAGAGAAGAGGGACAGTTGCTCCAGTTGGATGACTGAAATAGCCTGCAAGACTATTATCACTTTCTACTTCTTATTCAGTACAGATGGAAATTCAGCCATTTCCCTTTAAAAAAAAAAAAGAAAAGAAAAGAGAGAGAAGGGGAGGGAGGGAGAGAAAGAGGGAGAGAGAGAGAGAGAGAGAGAGAGAGAGAGAGAGAGAGAGAGAGAGAGAGGAAGAGAAGAGAAGAGAAGAGAAGAGAAGAGAAGAGAAAGAAGAGAAGAGAGAAGAGAAGAGAGAAGAGAAGAGAAGAGAAGAGAAGAGAAGAGAAGAGAAGAGAAGAGAAGAGAAGAGAAGAGAGAAGAGAAGAGAAGAGAGAGAAATCACCAAGCCAGAGCCAGGGCTTGGCAATTAGTGTTGGAGTGTTTGGTGTCTGCCTTGTGACTGCTCAGCTGCGGCCTGAAGACTTGTAAATGTATTTAGAAGACAGAAATAGAAGACAAGAGAGAGCAACAAAACCTGGACCGTTTGCCAGTAGAAAACACCCCAAAGCTGCTGGGAAACTCACTCAGTGGGGATTTGAGGTGTATCTTCATAAATGGAGAAAGTTCGCTCATCAAACCCATGGACGAGCCAGACTGTGTGCATTGCCCTATGGTCTCCGCTGTCTGTAATCTTCTGGCTGCACTTCACATAACTTTAGTCAACTAGAACTGTTCCCACTTGATTTGCCGCGGACATGTGGTTTTATGACTTCTGTCTGTTGTGAAAAAGGAGACTTCTCAGATGTCAAAGGCTCTTTTCCTTGGGAACGTTTACAGTGAAACTCAAATCTCCAATAAAATAGACACCTGGGGAAAAAAGAAAGGGGCACAGGGTGCTGGTGCAGCTTCACACCCTGATCTGGTGCAGGTAACACACACTTATGTACCACAGAAGACTCCACTGAACACTCCCTTTAAGATGAGTCCTCCTTATTGGGTATATGTGGTGTGTGACCAAGAAGTTAAGAACAAAAAGTATCAGCAAAGCAAACTGTCAAAAGGAAGTCATGGCCACCTTAACTGAAAGAGGAAGTGTTTGAAAGGGTCACAACTGTGTTCTGCTACCCAGAGCTTCAGGATCTTCAAGGAATCATGGGACTCCCCGGACATTTTATAAAGAGTCAAGCGTAACATTTATCTCCCATCACCAACAACCTCATGATGTGTGTACCTTCATCACACAGACTACTGAAAAACTACATCATTGAGGAATTGAAAGCTGAGTCTGACAGCAGTGCGTGAAGCTTTCTGACAATGGCGCCTTTTAAAAAAATATTTTTAATTATGTGGAGTGTGTGTAGGGTGTATACTTGCGAGTATGGGTGCCTGCAGAGGCCAAATGTAACATCATTTTGAGTTACAGATGGTTGTGAGTTGCCTGATGTGGGTAATGGGACTCCAACCCCAGTCTCTGGAAGGAGAGGATATGGTCTTAACTGCTGAGCTGTCTCTCCAGCCCCTTGCTCATCACACCACTTAATATTTACGTCTATTATCACTTGGCTAGATAAACTTTTGCTAAAATGAAGTATTTTAAAGTTGAAGATTTATTTTTTAGGAAGAAATATCTTTCCCAAGACCTTTGCATAAAATATGTAATCTCTATTACTTTACCCACATTAATTAGAGGTCGTCTAAGATCTCACTTTGGTTATCCAAGTTGACTGAGGCTTCTGCCTCTGGGACTTAAAGATTGTTCGTCTTTTCAATGTTAATAGCTCCTCTGAGCTGCTCGAATTTTTAATTATTTTTTTTTCTAAACACTTCACCTTCAGGAACTGTATTTGACCCTTTCAGAAACACTGACAGGAGAAAGGGTTTTCTCCCAACTTTGGAACTATCCTAACTTTGCCATTTCCTCTCCCGGGCAAGGGAAGCTCTTTAAGAAACTTGCTTCACACAGGGGAGTGCTCACGGGCTGACCAGCAAGTCTCTCATAATTTAACCGCATTACTTTTCTATTATCCTTATTATTGTTCTACTCTGTATTTTTTTCCTTCAGAGTGTTTGCTGCATTGTTAACGTAATATGGGCTTTTCCCCCATTATTCCCTCTACTTGTCTTGATGCACATATTTTCCCTCTTAGTGTCAAAATAAGGTGATGGGGAATTCGGAGTCCTTTCTGAGCTGAGAATACTTTTGTAATCTGGCAACCTTTGGCATGAAGCACATATCCTAGTGAATGATGGAGCACTTAAGAGTGATTCACCACTGAACATTACAGAAAATAGGCTGAGGGGCTCAAAAACTCAAGGCAAGTTCCTTCTACTCAGCGTGGTGTATATACTGGACTCTCACTTTTCTACCCCCTATTATGTGGTTAAGAGAGAGGAGATAATGACGGCTTCCTAAAGTTACCTATAATGCACTCAAAACTCTGTTAGGTGTAATGGTTTTAAGAGGCAGGATGAAAACACAGCTAGGAGATCAACACAAAAGGAATCATTTTCAGATAGTGACAGTGAGCCTGCATCCTTCTGTGGGCTCGCAAGCGCACGGGCACACACACACACACACACACACACACACACACACACACACACGTCCCATTAACTGTAATGGGAATTATGAGTGCCCCATTAAAGGAGCTTGTACTCTCCAGATGTGGTGAGGGATGCTCATTCTCCCTACGTTTCTTATATTGATTTAGTTTCTTGTAGTAAAATAAAATCTTGACATATTTTTTTGCGAGCTACTCCTGGGGATGTTCAGAATGTTGTCTTTGGAATATGAGGTATGAAAAACAATAATTACTAATCACTGGCCAAAATGCAGTTAATCCTAACCACAGATAATATGTAAAACCCCAGCTGGACCCAGACTAAATTAATTTTCAGGTTAGAAGCATTGACCTGTCATATTCCTCTTTGAATAAATATTTATTCAACATTTGACCTTACTGGGACTAGGCAAATTTCAGGGTGGTTAAGATTTTCTACATTGACATGTAAATGAGCTACTAATTATTCAGAATGTTGATTAACAACATGCCCAGATTTGCAAAAAAAAGGAAAGAAATGTAGTTTTACTCAGTAATACTTACAGCTAATATTTCTCTATAGGTACTCAGCTTTGAGAATGTCGTCTTAGCCTGTGTCTGAATATATATCTGTGTGTGTATGTACAGGAACACGTGCTTACACCCTGAGAAATATTTACACAAATGCAACACGGTTTCCTGAGCTTTCAAGCTGTATATCCTGATCTGAACTAGGTATCTCTTGCAGATGCCACAGGCACAGCACGCTAAATATGTGCAAGGTTTCCCATCAGGATTCTTCTGCTCTTCTGACTCTAGCTAAAGGAAGCTAACCTTCCTCAGTTACTCAAGCCATGGGCCACTAAAGCACCATCTTCTTTCAAATTCCACATCCCCACACTGACCACTGTGGGTTCCATCATTGATACCTCATCCTTCACGGTACCTCATTTCTGGAGGTAACAGAAGAGCCTCTGTGGTGTTGTAGCAGGTACCTAGCATCAGATCATCCTGAGCACACACAAATGGACCATTGTTGACATCCAAGATAGCTCCAGTCTCAGAGGCTCAGCGGACTGGGAATACTGAGGCAGTGGTAAGGAAGGGGGTGGGGTGGAAACATAAGATGGTTCCTAGAATTAGGAATGAAGGCAAGGACTTGGTCACACATGGCCTAAGAAGACATCAGTTGCTAAAAGTGGGATATAAGGAGTTAGACAATCTCAGTGGTCTGCTTCTAGGTTTTGAGGCTCTCCCTGGCAGCCACCTGTAATTCTCTCACTAACTTCTAACTCATCATTGTAGTTTTTTGTTTTACATGCTTATCTCTGAATAATTGCACAATTTAAAAAACAAAACCGTGTTTGTGGCTTATATTCAACTGTTCTCAGACGTATTCTACATGATCAAGGTACCTAGATGAAGACCATGAGTGGGCAGGAGGATGAGGAGGCAGAGCCATATCTTGTTTGGGTGTCAAGGTATCTACAGCCTGAAATCCAGAATCTCTGATGTTCTGATTCTTATGTCTGTCTCAGAGGTGTCTGGCCCATGGTGGGAATACCAGAAACAGTCTCCAGTGTTTGGGTTGAATTACTGTGTAATAAAAGTGGTCCTTGTTATTTTGGAGCTTACAGATTGAATAAGGCATCAGGAACTATGATCTTGCTTAGTGTGTGCTGGTGAGGTTTTATCAACTTGTCAACAAACTCAAGTCACCTTGGAAGAAGGACCCTCAACTGAAGAATTGCCTCCGTTGGACTGGCAAAATGTCACTGTGCTCAAAGTAAAGACAAACTGATAAAAATTGTTATTTACTTTACCATACTGGGGTTTTTAACCATAATTTCATTAGACTAGAAAACACTACTTCCTGCTGATTGCAAGGGCTCCTGTCCACAGTCTTGGGGCTGCTCAGGCACCTCTCTGAGCCCTGTGTGTTGAACCTGTCCAACCACATCCCCATGGATTTCCTCTTCTGTGGCCAGATGTTTGCAGCTGTCTCATGTCCAAAGGCTTTCTCTCTCCCCACTCTCTGAAAGGCTATCCTTGGTTTCCACTCCACTCCTTAACTCTTACCCAAGTTTCTATATCTCTCCCTCCCTTCTCCCCTCCTTCCCTCCTTCTTTCTTTTCCTCCCTCCCTCCTTCCCTTCTTTCCTCCCTTCCTCCCTCCCTTCCTTCCTCCCTCCCTTCTCCCCTCCTTCCCTCCTTTCTTTTTTTCCTCCCTCCCTCCTTCCCTTCTTTCCTCCCTCCTTCCCTCCCTCCCTCCCTCCCTCCCTCCTGTTCTTCCTCCTTCCCTTTCTTTCCTTACCTAGGGTTAGTTAAGTCATATACAGGACTGTGATGTTTAGAGACAGTATTTTATTCATATGGCTTTTCATTCAATGTCTATTTTTAAAAAACACTAGTAGACATGACAATGCACCTCTGTTGTGCTGGACCACTCTGCTGCTCTGGGTCTAGCAAGAGAGAGAGTGGGGATAAAGGGGAAGAGATTTGAAGAATGGAGACAAGACAGAGGTTTTGATCAAGTCTCAAGTCTTGTTTATTGTCTGTCATCATTGAGGGAAGTCTGGGGTATTTATATGCTTTTGCCATGTGCCTTGTAGGCGTGGATATCATGTGCGCCTTACAAGCATGTATAGTGTGGATAGCATGTGCACTGTACGCCTTGCAGGCATGGATGCCACATGTGCCTCGAAGCTGGGGGCACCAAACAGCAAAACAAGATATGTGGGATAAACAAGATATTTATCAGAGTGTGCTCATCTGTTGTAGGCTGTTGAAAAACAAGTCTCTTGTCAGGGTATATGGCTCGAGATGGCTGCAAAGCTGATAGCCGCTTTTTGCTACAAGTAGGTTCCCAACACTCTGTAATCCCAGCACTGGGAAGGCTGAGCAAGGAGGCTCATGAGTTCAAGGTCTGCCTGGGCTGCACAATGAGATGTCTCAAACAGACAAAAATACTTACTAAAGCAGGTATTGATAACTTGTGTTCTGTCAAGTGAAGTTTAGGGTCATGGGAGTATTAAGCAAGGGGCCATGAACCGTGAGTGGTAAGTGTTCAGAGACTGAAGGAGCCAAGGCTGGTTTGCAAGAGCAGCTAGTGCCCACAGGGTACACAGGTTTTACTGAACATTCAAGATGAAAGTGCCTGGTACAGGTCGGAACTGAGTATAACACGGACAAAGCAGGTAGAACTGAGCCAGGACCCATGGTACAAATGCCAAAGAGTTTTATATGGTTGGCAACAGAGAAACACTGATGTATTTTACAGTGGTTAATTTTACAGTGCTCTAATTTATATTTCTTAAATATTTTGGTAGCTGAATGAAAGATGGATTGGTGGGGACTGAGAGCAGGGGTAGAGAAACTACTTAGCAGCTTAAGTGACAAATGACTAGATGGTGGAAGACAATAAAGAGAGCTAAGAATAGATCTGAGGAATGTTTCTTTTCTTTTTTTAAAGGAGATGAAGTAAGATTGATAACTAATTCAGGGCCCAGGACACACGTGAGCGTTCCAAGGGGTATGATAATTTGATTCAACATTAACTTAATGGGTTTGGGAACCAAGAGATTCTCTATGAATACAATTTGAATATAGAAACAACTGAATATAGACATTTGCATACTAGAGACACTGGGTTTCACCTAATTTGCACAGTCAAATTAGGTGAAACCCAGTGGGAAGCAGGAAGGCACAGGAGGCCAAAAGAAAGGTGGTGCATGTCCACAGACAAAGGGAAATGTCAGGTTACTCAAGAGATTGGGCTTTGATAGTAATATATAGACTTGTTTCTGCTAGAACCAGGCAAGCTGGCTACTCTTTTTGTCAACTTGACCCAAGCTGGGGTTATCTGGGAAGAGGGAACCTCAACTGAGAAAATGCCTCCATCAGAGTGGTTTGTAGGCAAATCCGTGGGACATTTTCTTGATTGATGATTGGTGTAGGAGGGCCCACACCATTGTGGTTGGTGCCATCCCTGGAAGTGTGGTCCTGGGTTGTAAGAGAAAGCAGGCCGAGCAAGCTGTGAAAACAAGCCAGTAAGAAGCATTCCATTGTGGTCTCTGTTTCAGTTCCTGCCTATAAGTTCCTGTTTTGAGTTCCTGTCCTAGTTCTCTTCCTGGTGGACTACGATCAGAATGTGCAAACCAAACGAACCCTTTCCAAGTTGCTTTTGGTTATGCTGTTTTATTTTAGCAGCAGAAACCTAACTGGGACACCAGTCAAGATAAGTTCTAGATGTTCAACTGACAGTACCACTGGCTTCAATAATTTAATAGCTCATTTCAGGGTAGCTATGTGTCTCAAAACTCTCCGCAAAGATTACTGCACAGCCTGCAGTGTGTGTGTGTGTGTGTGTGTGTGTGTGTGTGTGTGCATGCGCGCACTTGCTTATTTGATTGGTTTTAAAGTTTTCATTGTTATTCAAGGAAAATGTTTTTCATAAATGAGACCAATGAACATTTTACTGCCTTTTATAAGAAAATGTATGTGAAAAACTGGGTTAATTGATTCCATATTTCTCATGCTGCCATTTATTTAGGACTCCTAAATAAATGGGAGATGGGAGGCAGAATGAGGCAGATGGAGGACTCCAGAGTTCTTCAAAGATATTGTATTTAATCTCTTTCTCTCTCCCTCTCCCTCTCCCCGCCCCCCCCCCCGTTGTGTCTGTGTGTGTATGTCTGTGTCTGTGTGTGAGTGAGGTGTGTCAGTAGGTTTCCTCAGAAGAGAACAGATGGGGTGAATTATCCACACACAGATATCAGACAAAAGAATTTAAAAGATAGGGAGGTGAAGGAGGTGGTTCTTACGCTTTGATCAAGAATCTGCATGTGAACACTGAAGGTTCTCTTCCCCAACTGGTTCTTGATAGATCAATAAAGGTGCCAATGGCCAATGACTGGGCAGAAAAGACAGGATTTCTAGGTTCCCAGGGGCAGGCTAGGAGTTGCAGGAGAAGGAAAGGATTTGTCATGCTTCCGAGGGAGAGAGAGTCACCAGCCATGTGAGATCTTGGGTGGAGTGGCCATTGGCTGCTTTCCCGACTGGGCCTGTGGTAGCAGGACAGAGATTAGAACACACCTAAGTTGAGGGCAGATTTAGAGTGCTGAGCAAGGAATAAAAGGAAGGGCACATTAGCTACTGAAGCCTTAGGAGAGCTCAGCCACTGAGCTGTAAGGCAAGATAAAAATGAACTAATGTGTGTATGCGTGTGTCTTTCATCAGTGGTCTGAGGGAACCAGGGTGGTGGCCGGAGCTTAAAGCAGGGGAGTAGAGACTACACGCTACAGGGAGGGGGCTGGAGAGATGCTTCAATGGTTAAGAGCACTTGCTGCTCTTGCAGAGAATCTGAGTTCAGTTCTCAGCACCGACATTCTAACTTACAGCTGTCTATATAACTCCACTTCCAGGGGACACCAGGCATGCACTTAGGTATGTGTATATATATACAGGGAAACATTCATACACATAAAATAAAAAATGAATGTCTTAAAAGATGAGGAAGCCAGGCATGGTACTGCAAGCCTTTAGTTCCAGCACTTGGGAGGCAGAGGCAGGTGGATCTTGAGATCAAGGCCAGCCTGGTAGGTCTATAGGGGGAGTTCCAGGACAGCAGGGGGTAAAGAGAAACTTTGTCAAAACAAAAACAAACACAAACAAATAAACCAGATGGGATGTAGGCTTATATTCTGTTAAAAAAAAAAAACTATTTTTAATAAGGGTTTTTAAATGTTTTAATGTCCTTCTAGGCCACCACCCACTAAGGTAGTGGGAAGGAAAGGCTAATAGAGCAATGAGTATGTGGACCTGTTTAGAAATAAATTTTTTTTGGAGTAAATCTAATCTATGTTGTCAGAATATTAGCAGTTTAGTTTATATGAATTATCAGCAGCAGTTCGATCCATTTTAAATACCATTTATGAATCAGCGACAGCAGGTTGATCCACAAGAAACCACAAGACTCTGCCAATCTGCAGAGTCCTCCAAAGCAGTAAGAAGCCCCTGGAACACCACCAGAAGTTTTTTGGTGCATTTCTCTGAAGTCATGACAAAACGATGACCAACAAAGAAAGACAAGGCCTACCAAGGCCTACCAAATACTACCTAGCGTCCTCCACTGTCTGTTGGGTTATATTTATTTCCTTTCCAAACACCACGTGTTCTCTTAAGCATCTACTCTAGCAAAATATCACATGTCTGTTTTCTAGGCTGCCTTCAGAAAAACACCATGTGTCTGTTCCTAGCAAAACATCTATCCTCTCACTTGACTGCTTTAGCAAAAACATCCTCTCATAAGACAGTTTCTAGAAAAACATCACATGACACAACTGTGTCTCCAAAGAAACCAGAAATTTCCACTTCGTGGGGAGGAGGTGGCATGTGCCCAGTTTCTTTTCTCACAATCTCATCAGCAGATAACTTTCTCCTGCTGCAGGGAGGAAGTGGGGCAGGGGTGCGAGTCAGGAAGAGATCCCAACACAGAGTAAGGAGGAGGGGAGTTTTTCTTCAACAAAAGACCACATCTTTGCTTCCTACATGCTCCTGGGGAATACAGAAGAAGAGCGAAAGCAATCACTTTATTGTAGAAATGAACTTCTGCAGCAAGGGCATCAGACAGGTATACAACAGACAGGAGCACACACAGTTCTGAAAGGCGAGCATGTTGGGCCAGGAATGTAGACAAGAGTCAAGTGCTCATAGAAATGTAATTGGAGGTGAGTGTGGATAATGCTTTGGGTTGAACTACATAAAGAGAGGAAAGGAGCATTCTCTCTGGACTCTGGGGGACACTGAGGAATGAATGGAGATGTGTGCACAGTGATCTGGGGAAACCAGTAGAAGAGAATCCCGGGGGGAAGTAGCATTTGCTAAGCTACAGGTTCCAGAAGAAGGAAGCCACTACCTGCTAAACAAAGCTCTCTTCAAACTGGGGCTATGTGTACAATTTTGGCAAAGCTCTGTCTGAGTAGCCCCTCTGTTTCTTCCAGGGATTCTGAGCTACACCATGTGTACTTCAATCCATTTCTTTTTATTCTTAAACCTCCCTCGGTTTCTCATGATTACAGCTAAGAATCTAACAGAGCAGGGTGTGTAGAGCTTATATAGAGTGAAAAATTATAAAGACCATTTTATGAAATATATATAGGCCTTTTCTTTACTCTAAACCTGAGCAAGAGAATGCAGGTAACAGAAGGTGGAACTGAATGTAAGATTTCAGGCTTTCACTGCCCCAGAACACATTCTGGGTGGAGGGCATTATCCCTGAATCAGAGGACACTTGCTGGATTAACATTCCTCAAGCCTCAGGGTGGGGAAGGCCCAAAGCAAGAAGACATTCCTGACCACAGAGAAAGATGCAAGTCATCTGGGTGGTTCCAAGAAGTAGCTAACTTTCCACTGTTCTTGGTTACCCACCCCCCCTTTGAGGTTTTCCCAGTGTTACAGCCTGCTAATGTTCAAAGTTTGTAAAACAACCAATCATGTGTAACCGCACGAAAATGCAACCAATCATGTGTAACCTCGCAAAAATTCCTCCTTTTCCCCACCCTGTGCTATAAAAAAGGCTCCTCAGCTTGCTGGCCTTTTGTCAAAATTCTGTTTCTGTGTGGACGAGCAGTTTTGACCTTGGCTAGCCAACTCTCCCCAATAAACCTTTGCTGATTGCATCTAGGTATGGTTTCTTGTGATTTTTGGGTGGCTGTGATTTCCGGAGACTTGAGAAAGGGTCTCCCAGTTCGGGGGTCTTCAGTTACATTACAATATTGGCGGACATTGGGAGATGCACATGAATATAATGTGACACAGGGGAGGGAAGATGCAGGTTGGAAGGACAGCTTGGAGCTGAGAAATGAACAAAGGTCTGGTTTGTTTAGTGAAAAGATGGTTCACAGGATGAACGGGTACTGCTGGTGAACAGGCAGGGGCAGAATCAGCAGGCCCTGGTACAGAAGTGCAAGGTCATTTTCCTCAGCTAGACTGGATTTCTTCATAGGCCCCAGCAGGAGGGGTGCTAGAGGTCAGCAGGACTCCAGGCAGGCCCAGAGACTTACAAAGCAGGTTTTTTTTTTTTTTTACTGAGCCATGCCCCTAGCCTTTGGCTATCTATATCTTTGGTTCCCTGGCCTTGAGTCTTTTTCATTCTAAGAACTTGAAATCTGCATGATTATCACTAATGATTAAATACTTAACTTGGTTGCTAAGAAATTAATAGTTTTAAAATGTTCTAAGTCAAAACCTTGCTTCCTGGTTGACTTAAGTAATTTAACTAACAGTCCTTTCTCTCCTCCCCGCCCAGATCCTTTAGCAAACCTTTCCTGACCATCTTTCTCTGATTTGTATTTTTCTGTTTCTCTGAATTTGTGTGCATTTTCTGTGTACATGTCTTGGAGACATGTAACCAGTGAAAGGCTAGACACAATCTGTCTTGAGTTGCATTGGGAGTTATTTAATACCATACTTAAACACACACACACACACACACACACACACACACACACACACACACACTTTTAATACCAGAACTTGGGACTGAGGTAAAAAGTCTTGGACCCAAAGATCCAAAACCAGGGGACGTGTTCCCACAGAAACACTCACAGACAGGGGATTCGCTGCAAAAACATGAGGTTTAATGATAATAACCAGTGCACTGGGCCTCCCTTGCATGCAGGCAAGAGGAACCCTGAGCTAAAGCTAAGAGCAATTTTTATACAGTTTAAGGGGTGGACAGTGACTAGGCACAATATGATTGGCAAAACAGTGTGACTTTTAAACCAATTGGTCTTTGGGGAGCACACACGGTTCTGGGGATTACAGCCTTAAATGAAAGAACTATGATGACATCACAATGCCCCCACCCTCAGGGAATTCAGTGAGGACCTAGAGAGAGGGGGGCGAAAGAATGAAGGGACAAGAGACACAAAGAAGGAGAGCAAGTCGAGGGTTCTGATCAAGCTCTCAGATTTTATTTTCAGGTGGCAGGTTATAAGGCATAGCAAGACAAGAAGTTTAGGCAAGGATCATTGCTTAAGGCCATCCCACTATCGTATCCTCATTGCCTAAGACCATCCCACTATTGTAACTGGCTTCTGGGAAATACCAGACTTTCTTTCAATTCCTGGGACCTGAGACTTTCTTGATCTTGTACTTTAACTAACTAGTCTTTCCAGAGCAGCGAGTAATTTTATGGGTTTGGCTCCCGGCATCACAAGGAAAAAAACTTTACTGCTCTCAAACCTTTACTGCTCTCTAAGCATAACTGAAAGACAATTGACTACTGTGGAATATTGTGGGTCCTCAGGGAAGAATACATGACTGCAGGGATTTGGGGAGACCATTGGAAGTGCTTACTTTCAAGAAAGACAATGGAAGTGTTTTGTGAGAACAGTACGGGAATGCGCAGGTGAGCATTACTGTGCTCTTTTTGCCTTGGTCTTGAAGTGTAATTGTTTTAGAGACACCCCTGAGTGAGACACCGAAATGCAGAAAAAAGCAAGAGGTTTATTTTCTGGCACGTTTGAGTCAACCCTCAATCAGTCCCTTGAAGAGAATGATGAGAAGGCAACCCCAAATGGCTACTACTGAAGAATGAAAAATTATAAGAGATCGTTTTATAAAATATATACAGGCTTTTCTTTAGGCTTTTCTTTAAAGGACATGAAAAATTTCTCTCTGAAACGAGCCAAGAATGTAGATCAGCCGGTTCCAGAACCGGCTGACCACAAGGAAAAGATATAAGTCATCTAGGTGGTACTGAGAAACTGGTGACCACAATGACAGGGCAAGGCCATCGTCAGGACAACTGAGAAACAGTTAACCAGAAATAGTTGAGTGAATGGTAGGGCAGGGCCACATTCTTAAAGAACCTGAAAGGGTTAAGAATTTTCAAAAACTCTTAACAGGCAAGCAGAACCAAAAGTGCAGGTCAGCTTGGTTGTGAGCTCTGTGTTTCAGAAACTTGGCTGACCACAAGATAGATGGCTGATTACGTACAGGCTCTTAGAGAATAGCCCATACAAAATGTTCCCCATGGCTGTTTCTTGTACCCTGTCACAAACTAAATAATGGGCTGGGACTTTCTACAGGTGCTCTCCAATAGCCCTCCTTTACTCCCCCTGGGTTGTGGTTTCCCCCCTGAGTTGTGGTTTTTGACTTTAAATTCTCTGTCTCCAAAGCCCTGGGGTCAGGCCCCACTGCCCCTGCGTGGGTCATGGGTTTTGACCTCAGTATACAGATTGAAATATACCTCTTGCTGATTACATCAAGTTCGGTGTCTTGTGAGTTAATGAGTGGCCGAGAATTCCCGAGGCTTGGGTGAGGTCTTCCCTTCATGGGGGCCTTACAAAACTAGGTGTACAAGGTGTTGTCCACATGACCCTGACTAATATGGGTTGGGTCTCTCTGAGACTTTCCACTGTTTTTATGTTATGTTTCCTTGGTTACCCCTTCACCCTCCTCCCCCATTTGTGAGTTCCTATATAACCCCTGACCAGGTGGTCTTGTCAATTCCTCTGCCCCTACATGCCTTATGAATTGACCATCAGTCGACCGATTAAAGCCTATGCTGCCTCATGCTGCTTGCATCCAGTTTTGGTATCTTGTGAGTTTTTGGGTGGTCATGACATCCCGAGACTTGAGTGAGGGTCTCCCCTGAGTGGGGGTCTTTACTACAAGCAGTTTTTACTTTTTAGGGGCACAGATTACATCAGCAAGGTTACAGTTCAAACTTAATGGCTAAACATATTGACCTTTAAATCTATTGGCTAGCAAGCATGACACACATTTGAACTCTACCTGCGACTTTCCAGAGGGTCAGGTGACTATCAGTCAGTACATTCTGAGAATGTTTTACTCAAGAATGATCCTGTGGATGTAGAATGAAGTTTGGCCTAGCCTTGACCCAAGGCGGGTGGGTATAAGGCTGGTGAAAGCCCCTAGGGCCCTTTACCTTCTGCCATGGTGAGCAGCTTTGCTTCTCTACACTCTCTGTCATGCTATTCTGCCCGTGGACCATGAGTGTCGATCTTTGAAACTCTGGGCCCACATAAAAGTTTCTTCCATTAAAATGTTTCATTCATGTGTTTGTCATGGCATTAGAAAAACTGACTAATGTAACAATCTTACCTGATGCAACTACAGTCACACGTGTGTTTGTCCTGTGTCTTTGTTAATTTCCCATTTATTGTAGCATGTTACTATATACTTTGTGACTTAAAACAATACAGATAGTCCCTTATATTTTTGTCATTCAAAATCTGAAATAAGTGTCACTATTGCTAAAACCAAGATCTTGGCAGGGGCTGTGTATACCCTCATGGAAGTCTATTGAGAGGATCTGTTTCCTTTTTTCTTCTTCTGCCTCCTCCTCCTGTTTTTCTTCCTCCTCCTCCTCCTCCTCCTCCTCCTCCTCCTCCTCCTCCTCCTCCTCCTCCTCCTCCTCCTTCTCCTCTTTTGAACACAGAGTCTCCTGGACAGGTTAGTATCAAACTTATTATACAGCTAAAGATTACCTTGACTATCTGATCCCTTGCTTCTGCATCCCAAATGCTCAGGTTACAGACTTTTGCCACATGCATATTTTGTTTGTTTGCTTTTATATGGTACTGGGGATGTACTTCTTGTATGCTACCAATGACACTATATCCCTAACCCTGAGAATCTTTTTTTTTTTCTTTTCTAAGATTCTAGGGCCTGCTCAATATTCTTTGTTTTATGACACTTTCTATCTTCAAAAATCAATCAGGAATAGTGAGGTGTTTTTCACAGGATCACAACAATCTGATACCAACTTATGGCTCCATTTCCACCTCCAGAATCCTGTGATTTTTATTGAGCTCATGGGCTATATCATCATCATCATCTACATACTGTAAATTTCTTTTGTATCATCTTTGTATTTCTCACAGCAGCAGGAGTATATAAAAGCACATAGGTTTAGTTGATTCTTAATAGAGCTGAAGTTCAGGGCTGTCAGAAGTGTTCTGGTGATTGCTGACTTTCAGACAATATTTCAAGTTTCAGTAAAAGTCACGACATGGTAGTCATGGTAGTACACACCTATAATTCCAGCATTCAGGAACAGTCAGGATAATTATGAATTCAAGACCAGCCTGGGCAACCTAAAGAGACTTTGTCTCAAACAAACAAACAAACCAACCCCCAAGCCCCCCAAAACAAAAAAGGCCCCCCAAAACCAAGTTTAAATCAGTAAAGTATGTTTCTGAAACAAACACAACAAGCAATATGCCATACATTATTCACATTTATAATATTGAAAAGCAAAAAGAGTCTTAATGGCATTGCTTTGGGAAAATAAGACATAAGCCAAGAAAGAAGACATAGAGACAAGGCCAGAGAAGAGAGGAAGTCCTAGCTGGAAGAAGGCCTGCACAACACAGCCAGATGGAGTCTGAGAGGTCAATGAGAAAGTCACGGGAACAATATTGTCAGAGCTTGTAGAGAGCTCAGTGCTGAGTGTGTGTGCACACTTCTCGAAGAGATGCTGGAGATAAACAGAAAATCAAGCAAGTAGAAATCTGTGACAATTATTGCCGAGGAGGAATGCTACACCCAAAGAAAAGGTATTAGCAATGTGCTACGTAGCTATGTGAGCAAAATAATAAGAGAAACAGCGAAGATTTGTGAATCATGGGTCTGTTGGTGTCCTTTCTGTTGCTGTGACAGAAGGCTATGACAAAAGGGTTTGTTTTGGCTTACAGTTCCCAAGGGATAGAATCCCTTACGGTAAGGAAGCAGAGATCACATTGTGTCTGAACATGGGAAGCAGAGCGAGGACTAGAAATGGTTCCATGGCCTTCCCAAGCAGCACATCCTCTGGGGACCAGATATTCAAATACGTGAGCCTATAAGGGACATTCTTCATTTAGCCCAACACAAACGGTAGAAAAAAATACTCCTGTTGCATAGGAGGAAGTCATAAAATTGCAAAAAGTCAAGAAATAGCAGCCCAAAATAGTTCTTAGAAATGAGAAGGTATTAGAAGAAGTAGCCAAAGTACAAATTTATTCGAGGAGTGTAATGAGCGCCCCCCTAAATCCCTTTTCGCCCGCGAATAAGGACAGGAGGCAGTAATCGGGTATACTGCGACGAGGACTTTTTACTACTCCACACGGTAAAGCGGAAAGACGGAAGAAACCAGAAGCGGCTCGCTTAAATACATCCTAGAGTGACATATTCACTTCTGAATGGCTGTTCGCTCACCACCCAATATTACGCCTCGGGATAGGCCAGTGACTTGGCGCTCTTTCTGCCTAGCAGCTGCACAGAATAATTGTTTACTGCTGGGAAAACACGAGGCCAGCGCCATCTTGGAAAATGCAAATGTGTAGCCACTGAAAACAGCGGCTCACTACAGAGGAGACCTCAGGATCCAGGCTTTTGTGTCATTATTTATTTTACTTTATTTATTTATTTTATCGTTATTTATTTTATCATTATTTATTTATGTATGTACATTATTCAGGCAATAATTATGCTTAAGACAAGAAATGCATATTCATTTTGAAAATAAGAATGTAGACATGCTTACAAGGGTGAAATCTCTATACATGTCTTTAGTGTATGTGTGAGGTGCATGTATGTGTAAACATGTGAGGAGATCAGAGGACAGCTAGTCATCAACTTATTATTTATTTATTTATTTATTTATGTTCAAGATAAGGTATTGGTACCAAGTGGGTTAGACTGGCTGAGCAGTGAGTCCCAGAGAGTTCCTACCTATGTCTCCAGAGCTCTAGGATTACCAGCACACATTACCATGCCTGGCACTGATTTCCAACATGGGTCCTGCTGCTGGAGCTCAGGTCTTCACACTTACACAACAAGCACATTACCAGCTGAACTGTCTACCTCCCCCCCCCGCCCCCCACCTTTGTAAACCATAGTCTACAAAATAGTATTCTAATCTGGGAGTTATTCATTAGGTTTTGGTCCTTGAAAGATTTTAATATGACTTAATCTGTTAGTAAATATGCCAGTCTACCATGAGACAGGCCAGGTAGAAGTCCTTGGATAGCTGCTTAGACAACATAATCAGGAGACTTATATTAAGACCACCAAGATGTTTCTGAAGAATGTTAACAGACATGATGCTTGATTTGAAAGGGAAACCACCTTGCTTGTGTTTCCATTAGCCAGCCACATCCAGTTCCCTAAATGTGTTCTTTCCTTAGCTGTCATTCTTTCTATATGCTAACAAACCATCCATGATCATCTTCATCATTCATCATGTTTAGGAGGAGCTGGAGAAGCCTGATGAAAAATTCAGAAAATCCATAGGAAGATATTTCCAGAGGAGACAGTTTAGTTCAGTTAGACTTGGGTAGAGGCTTTCTCCTACCTGCTGGTCTACTTAGCAGGAAGCCATGGTTGAGCAAGGACCTTACTGATGATGAGAAAACCCTTTTAGACACCGAGCGTGGTGGTTCAGGCCTGCAAACCCAGCAATTCAAAGGCGGAGCCAGGAAGATCAGGCACTTAAAGTCATCCTGAGCTATTTTGTGAGTTTGAGGCTAGCCCTGGCTATATGAGACCTTGTCTCAAAACAACAAAAAATAATCAGCCGAAAAAATAGAATAGAGCTAGGGATTTGGTCTATTTGGTTCTTTTAGAGTCTTAATTGTTTATTTGAAAGCATCGGGTTGTCAAAATTATAGGTAGAAATGTCTCCTTCCACTTGCCTTCTGGGTTAAGAGGCCTCCAGTTCTTACCATACATTTTTCCATGAAGTTGCATGGCTAGCCGGTTCCATCAGGACTTAGCATCTGAAGACAGGAAGAGCTAATGCAAACAGCCCAAAGGTGTCAGTCAAGGACTGGGGAGAGAACCGGAAGCCAAGGGACATTTCTTTCCAAGGCTGAAACGTAGTAATGGTGCCTCTAACTCCAGTCACCCATTCAGTGGTACTGATGGAGACTCCTATGGCCCAGCACTTTCCTACACGCTGGGGACACAGCTGTGGATTCGGCGACACAGTTGTGCCTGACTGATATGCAACCATACAATTAAGAAGAATGCAGTTGATTTTTCTTCTACTCTCTCGTCAAAACCCAGTCCAGAGTCCCGACTCGATGGCAGCCGTTTCATTTTCCCGTGAAACCTGCTTTGTAGTCAGAAATTCTGATCGTTCAAGAAAAACGAGCTTTATCTGGGCGGCAGTTTGCCCTGTCCGTAGGCTCCCCAAGCAGCCCCCTCCTGGATAAAGAACTAAATTCCACGAAAAGGCACACCTTCCCTGCGGTCGAAATCAGGCCCTGGTGATATTAGGCTTGCACAAATTGAAATGGGGCTAAAAGCTCAGATGTGAATTCTCGGGTTTCTTGCTAAGCTGGAAGCTTTTATGGGGCTCGCTTTAAATTGAGAGGCAGAGTTTAGACCCTTTTGTTACTTAAGAGACTGAGCAAATTAGCAAGTCCGAAGAGGCAAATCTTTTTTGATTACTGAACTATTACAAATGCCCTCTGGCCAAAGGATAACCTCTCTCCAGAGGGAAGTGTTCAGCGGGACCTTCTGCTTACATTCATAAATTCTGTTAAAGCAAATCTCTCACATTTCCATTAAGTCAGCAAATTACTTCTAGGGGTAGAGAATAAAACGCTGGTGGGAAAATGGCTGGACCATATTAATGATGGGAGGTGGGGCTGTAGAGGTGGAAGAATGGATGTTGCCTTCACAAGGCAGAGATTTTCCAGCCTTTCTCACGTGTTGGGCTAAATGTAAATGATGTCACCTTCTCCCCCTTAAGTGAGAGGCAAAGTTTATCTGGCTATGGAGGCTTCACAGAATGCCTTGCGTGGCTGACATTAAAATGACTACAGGGTTATTTCTTTTCCATATCTATTCTCCTGGAAATTTTTTCAAGATTTTATTGTAGATGGGGGAAATGCATAATGCTTCGGGAAACAAAGCCCTAGCTCCTTCTTGCTCCTGGATTATTGCCATTCTATCTCAGCTCTGATTGAAATCCGAGACTTTGTATCGAAGCCTTAATGAGATGCTGGCAAATATCTTTCTGCCCCACTGGAAATGTAATCTTTCTATTGAACATTTTGTCCTAGTGAATTTCATCTGCAAGAGCATTTTACATTTGAATCAGAGAGGTCACTGCTGGGGTGCGGAACACGAGGCTGGCTCGGTTCCATATTGGGTGAAATTGATCCCCAAAGGTGTGGAAAGTAGATCAATGGCTCATAAAAGCTAATTAGTTCATTGTTTCATCTAGAAGATTAAAGTCAGAATACCACTCTCCAATGTGCCTTTTCTAAATATCAGACTTTCCCACTTATGTACAAACCTTGATGATCTCGTATTCACAATGTCTCCCAAGAAAGCTGGCTTATTATGCTGGTTCTTAATGCATACTCCTATTAATTGACTTAAGAAAACGCACGCATGTCATAAAAGTTGTTCCTAAATAGGCCATATTTTTCTATACCTTTTTCCTGTTTTGTGTGAATGTAATAGGCCATGCTGTGAACTACTCTCTCCCTTGTCCAGCCATCAGTATTTTCTGAGCCTTTGAACATAGTTAATCATTAAGTAAACTACTAAATTGTACTCTCCTTTGCCCAGGTTGAGGTAGCAGAGAATGAAGCGTCTAGCTAGTGATCTTGTTCAGATAAACAATAGCCAAATGTATTTGTTCTGGTAGTTAAATAATTGATTTCATGTCTGTAAGCAATAAAGCATTATAGTAGAAAAAGGTATATACATATGTATGCGTACTGACATATGCATGTTGCCAAGGGAAATGTATTCTCGCAAATATAAAAACTGTTGCTTTTCATGCTGTGCTAATATCAGAAGACTGAGCTTTTAACTGCCATGTGGAATGGCATTTACATGTAGATTTGCAAATCAAAAAGGCTTGGCACAGCCTCCTTTGAATTCACTTGAATACTGGACGCTTACTGCTCTGTGCAATATGATCAATCTAATCAAAAGATGAATAGAACCGCTAGAGAAATTTACCTATATTAATAAACCGAAAGATTAGGCTACAAAACCAATTATTAGGACTCCAGGTGTGGAAGGAATTCAAGGAAGTGAGCAGTGAGGAGACGTCTTACTTTGGTTAAAATAAAATCCATTACATTTCAGAGTAGTAAATTTTCTGCCAGCCTTAGGTAAGCTGGCTATGATGAACACTTGGAGAGAGAAGGGGAAATTTTTCTATCAGCAAAATATTTAACTCATAAAATGTTTCAAAGGACATATTGAAATTTTCAATATTTACTAAAACAGCATAGTATAAATATTTTGAACCCTCAGTTCCACTGAAAAAGGAGTTTAGTGAAAAGATTTACAGGAAATGAGTCCCAAGTGTCACTTTTTTTTTGTTTATAGAAACAAAAATATTAAAGAAGTCTAAGAATCCCATGCTAGTTTGGCTGTGTGTATTATTATTGTATAGGACATGTATGGGTTTGCTGCCGTTGCTAACATAGAGTAGCCTCACTCTCTTGTGTCAAATACCTCAGGGTTGAAGTCACAGACATCAATCCCCATACCCAAACAAACATATAGATTCTATAGAGTGGAATAGTAGAAAGCTATTAAAAATTATGTTACAGGAATATAACTGAAGAAATACACTTATTGAGATGTGGATATATATATATATATATACACATACACACACACATATATATATGTTTGAAATGTTATACAAAACTAAAAGCACAGTTTCTATGACAGATTAACATTTAGATTTTATTTTCAAACTCGTAAGAACAGGAGCTGGAAAGTGGCTCAGTTGGTAATATGCACGCATGGGGACTTGAATTTAGATCCCCATCACCCACCTAAAAGCCACACACCTGTCATCCCAGCGCTGGAGAGGAAGAAGCAGGCAGACTCCCAGAGCTTTCGGCCAGCCAGTCCAGCTCAGCTTTGAGCTTCAACGTCTATGAAAGACACTTCCACATCACAGTTCATCACAGAGGGAAGCCAAGGCAGGAATTGAGTCAAAGACCATAAGAAGAATGCTCACTGGCTTGGCTTGCTGTTGCTGGAATTTCCAACCCCAATAAGCCGTATAAAACCACACACAACCCAGTTATTATAATTATAAGCTATGTGTCTAGATCGAGCAGATCTAGAACTATACTAATTTATTTCCCAGCTATAAGACCCTTTGCTGCTTGTGGTTTCTCCTGGCTACATGATTCTTCTCCATCATGGCTTCCTCCTCCTCTTCGGTCCTCTCTTTTCCCTTCTCCCTCTCCACTCTCTCCCTGCCATCCTCTCAAAGACCTGTCCCACCTTTCCCTCCCACTGCCCAATCACAGGCCTTTATTGACCAGTTAAAGCGGGGAGAAGGTTCACAGGAGAGCGCCTAATCTGATGTTCATGTGGAGCAGGAAGGGCAGCCCCTATTGAGGAAGCAAAATGAACACCAGAATACAAACAGCACCAGGGCAGCCCACAACAGCTTGCTCCCCAGTAAACCTTGCTCTCTCAGCCTGCTTTCTTATATAACCCAGGACCACTTGTCCAGGGGTGGCAGCACCCAGAATGGGCTGGGATTTTCCCACATCAATCATGAATCATGAAAATGCCCCCACAGACCTGCCCACAGGCCAGTCTGATGGAGGCAATTCCTTACCTGAGACTTCCTCTCCTTATGTGACTCTAGTTTGTGTTAAGTCGACAAAAACTAACCATCCAAGTTAAAATAAACTGAGAACTGTCTCAGCTTATTTGTGGAAAAACTCCTGCTTCCATGAACTTTTGATTTGTTTTTTTTTTTCTTACCGCGTTAAATTGTTCCTCTTCATTGCTGACTGTCACCAGGCAGAAAGGTCTAGAATCACCACGTTACATATGTGACTGAATTGCTTTCAAAAATATTTCAAAACAGGTGGTTATGAACAGAAGATTGAAATCCTCACTTAACAGTCAGTATTTTGCATGACTACCAGGTTCTCTTCCCTAGGCATCTAGGCAGCACTAATTGGTCACACCAAACACAGGGAAATATTGTGTTTGTGATCATGAAAAACATTTATTAAAATAAGTATCCTACTAACTGTGTTTCAACCGATTTTTTTTTCTATTTTTTTTCTGATGCCTTTAGATCAAAAGTACTCCTATTGATGGTGTAGACGGAATAAGGTGAATGAAAAAGAAAAGAAGCAGGGAGGAGGAGGGGAACCAAGTAGGAGAGGAAGGTGGAGGAAGAAACTGGCAGGTCAAAATTTAAAATACAGACCAATGGGACAAAATACAAGAAATGGGCTCTTCTTTTTAGATGGAGTTTAGAGTCTCCTAGAGAATAGAAAGGGAGAGAATAGGACCCAGCTATTTTGTGAACTAGGGTATCCTTGGTACCAAACACAGACAAGAGCACACAGGAGAGAGCATCTTTACGGCTATCCTGCTCCTGAGCATGGGTGTATGCATCACAGATAAGATGCTGGTCACTGGATCCAGCAGTGTTTAAAGCAGTTAATGAAGCATAGTCAAGCTAGGCATCATAGGAAAGCCTTTTCCTCACACCATGTTAGCCCTCTATTCAGTTAGCACAGAGAAGAGGCTTGGGACACAACGAGAAGATGTACTTGGCAGTCATGAGCAACGTCAAACAGTTGCTCATGATTTTAAACGATGTATAACAGGAGTGCACAGGAACCTTTTAACTTGATAGAAGACACCAAACAATTAATATAAAACATGTTAGATGTTGTCTTGTTACTTTCTATTTTGCTTTGAGGAGACACCATGACAAGCATCTTACAAATTAAAATGTGTATTAAGCTCACAGTTCCAAACGGTTAGAGTCATATGGTGAAGAGCATGACAGTGACCTGACAGTAGCTGAGAGCTTACATCTGATCAACGTGTGTGTGTGTGTGTGTGTGTGTGTGTGTGAGAGAGAGAGAGAGAGAGAGAGAGAGAGACAGACAGACAGACAGACAGAGAAAGAAAGAGAGAGACAAGACAGAAAGAGAGAGAGACAGAGAGAGAAAGAGAGACAGAGAGAGAAAAAGAGCGAGAAGGAGGGAGAGAGAAACAGAGAGAGAGGAGGACAGAGAGAGAGAGGGAGAAAGAGGCAAGAAGGAAGCACCAACTGGGGATGGCATGGGCTTTTGAAACCTCAAAGCCCACCTCAGTGACACACCTCCTCCAATTAAGCCACACCTCCTAATCCTTCCAAAACAGTTCCACCAACTGGGGACCAAGTATTCAAACATATGAGCTTATGGGGGTCATTCTCATTCAAACCACCACTGGTATGAACTGTAACAACTGTTATCTTGAAGCTTACCAGCTAGAGAGGGATAAGCAGCATCACTGTTCCATATAGTTCAACATTGTGGGAGAAAAAGGAAAGACAAGAATGAAACTTAATTATTTCAGAGGGTCTGACTGACCACATAAAAAAGTCTGAAAGAACGTACAGGTACTTTAATAGCATCTAGAAGCCAACATAGTCCTAAAGTCCTGGGATATACAGTATTTACTGTATATAAATGTATTGTATTGTATATAAAGTCCGGGGATATAAAGATATTTACTGAAAGATGTAAGAAAAAATAAAATTACTAGGCCTAAACCCAAGAGGAAATAGGTAAGCCCTATACAGAAAAAACTGACCGTTAAAACATACACGACTTGGAGACTGCTTATAGGTCAGACAGAGTGAAGAAGAAAAACATACCCACATACTGACAGATGAAAAAGTATTAATAGAATTTTACAACCATTGTAAGTAAATAATGCTCTTAGCAAAGCTAAGAGCAGAAGGCAACTTCATTAACACATGGCAAACCTTTTCTCCATGGCACTTTCTGAACCAGCGGTTCTCAACCTTCCTAGCACTGTGACCCTTCAACATCCTCATGCTGTGATGAACCCCAACCATACAATTGTTTTGTTGCTTCCTCATAACTATAATTTGCTACTATTATGAATCATAATGTAAATATCTGATATGCAGAGTATCTGATATGTGACCCCCAAAGGGGTCATGACCCACAGGTTGAGAACTTCTGCAACTAACGACTAAGGACAAATAATGTCACCATTGTTGTCTGCAGTTGGGGAATCTACATTGTGCAACAAGATAAGACAATAGAGCAAGTCATAACCTGTTACGCGCACCTCTTTTGTGTCCCCTTTGCCCGCGAATAAGGACACGGAGGCAGTAATCAGGTATCACTACAGACGAGGCTTTACTTGTAACAGCAAAAGCGGAAAAGACGGAAGAAACCGGAAGAGGCTCCTTAAATACACCCTAGAGTGACGCATTCACTTCTGAATGGCTGTTCGCTCACCACCAAATATTATGCCTCGGGATTGGCAGTGACTAAGGCACGCCTATCTGCCTAGCAACTGCGCAGATAATTGTTTACATCTGGAGAAGACACGCGGCCAGCGCCATCTTGGAAATGCAAATGTGTAGCCACTGAAACAGCGGCTCACTACAATAACCAATTTATCAGCTTTAGTAATGGTTTGTAGAGATTGTTTTATACAAGGTAAGTGTTAAAGATGGTTAGACAGACGTCTTAGTGGTTAAGAGTGCTTGCTGGACTTTCAAAGGACTGGAGTCTGGCCCTCATATCAGATGGCTCACAGCTGTCCTCCATGAGCTCACCTTTACATACACTAATAAGTATTTTTTTTTCAATATTAAACTTTGGGCTGGGGATGTAGCAGGTGGTGAAAGTACAATGTAGGAGTCCAACTGAGTTGTCATTTTCCTGTGGATTTCTGATGTCCCGGCACCATTAAGTAGCCAGAACTTTCTTTCCTGAGGGGTCTTCAATACCATCAGTGACAGAACAAGCTTCCACATTTCTGTGTGTCTCTTTGAGGTTCCTAATCTGCCTACCCCTATGTAACACTATAGTAACTTGCTTTTATAGCTGGGAAAAATAATCTTTTTAATTTGTTCTGTGTGTGTGTGTGTGTGTGTGTGTGTGTGTGTGTGTGTGTGTGTGTGTTGTTATAAAAATGTATGTTTGGGAAAAGTTTTTATGTCAGTTTTCTTTTTCTCTTCTCCCCTTCCCCCTCCCCTCCTCTCTCTCTTTCCTTCCCTCTCTCCTTTCCCTGCTCATTCTCTCTGTCTCTCTCTCACACATGCTAGGGACTGAACCCACAACCTAAGCACACTGAACTTGTGTTTGGGGCTTAGCTGCACCAATAGCCCCTGATCTTATTTTCCTTTTGCAGACACACTAAGTTCTGCCAGGTGTGGCAATACACACCAGTCTCAGGACTCAAGAGGTTTAATACTGTCATGTTGTGGATTAGATTTCATTAATTCTGGAGGAACATAAACATTTGGATAAAGAATCACATTACCAGTCATGGTCCAGAGCAGGCCTATGATAAGCAGACAAAGCATGATGCAGGCACCACAAGCTTCTATTTAGCTGTAGTATAGTAGGTAGTGTAAGTTTAGAAAATACCAGTCATTATTCTGATGGACTGATAGCCTATTGTCTGAACCTAAAATTGGGCTCATACAAACAGCAAAACCATGACAAACCTGGGGGTGTACTTACAAAACAGAGTATTTGAAACGATGATGGACTCAGAAAGTGGATGTTATAGTTAACCTGCACTGGCTGGTTGTGTAATTCCAGAGCTGTGCTTTTCAAAATTGACTGTACATACAATGACTCGAGGAAAATGCTCATGTACTGTGATGGGGATCTCAGAACTGAATTCACAGCCTTGGGCGTGCTAGGCAAGTGTGCTACCTTTGAACCTTTGGGGTTGTTTTGAAAAATAGTCTCTAGACCCAATCTCTAGACTTTCTAATTCAAAGCATATCAAAGGTAGGCTTGGAGCTTATGTTTTTTAAAAACAAGCTGGTCAGGCAGTGGTGGGACACTCCTTTAATCCCAGCCCTCTGGAGACAGAGACAGGTGGATCTCTGTGAGTTCAAGGCCAGCCTGGTCTACAAAGCTAGTTCTAGGACAGCCAGGGCCACACAGAGAAACCCTGTCGCAGAAAACAACAACAACAAAAGAATTATTAAAATAATACTAACCAACAGTGGACATTATTGTTATGTAGGTTATATAGGTTCATATAGAAGAGGTTTGACAACTGTATACGTTACTATGGCTTGTGACTGAAGTCCAAATGTTTCAAAAGTTTGGGGCAAGCAAAAGATAGGCCAAATCTAAATGGTCTGGAAAGTTTTCTCTTTGCATCTCATTACAAAGTTGCCAAGAAGTGATTCATCTGCAAATAATCATATACATATATATATATATATATATATATATATATATATGACATATATATATATGACAGGTCTACTTGGAAGTGAGGGTGAAATTGGCTCTTGGTTCCACTTGGCAGTATTCCAAGTCAGCTTTACTCTCTCACATAATTTTAAAGACTGCAAAACAAAAGAAAAGATTTCTCAGTGAATTCGTTGACAATAGATTTTGTAAAGTCTCTTTTTGGCGTTTTTCTAGTTCCCTGCTCCCAGAAACTCTAGCTTTTTGACTGTGAAGATATAATCTGGGGTTTAGAGGTTTTCCTCAGCGGTCTGATATTTACCTGGCATTCAGAGGAGGATCCTTAGAACTGGCAGTAGGGTGGGGTGGAAATGTAGATATATAAAGAGCAATGTGAAAACTATGCTTAAAACCACCTATCTATATAGAATAAGAACCAGAACAAGTTTTTTCAAACCAGGTCCAACCAAATTATTTAAAGTACTGCATTTTGGCAAAGACAAACATTTACCCCAAGCCTTTGTAGAATTCTATTAAATTGTTGTTTTGGTAATGTCCTTGTTTCATGGCTACCCCTGAAGACAAATGTCTGTTCCATTATCAAAAGCCTGGCTGCTTTTGAATAGCTGGTAAATAACCACTGCAGTTATATACTCGGGACTGGTGACCTGGCCTCCAGCGGTGGGAGTTGGCATCCATTTTCTGTATGTGAGGGCATGCCATGGTGTGGCCTGACCTTACTACTTAGTGGCTTCCGTAAACAGAGGCTCCCTGAGACTATAGTCCATGTGAGGTTGATGTGGGCTGTCCCAGGGCAAGCAGTCATCACCACCGGCAAATGCATGCAACTCACAGAACTATGGGGAGCAGAGACCCACCTATGCAAGCCTCCTCCTCTATTTGTGCCTCTAGTGGTTTTTCCAGAGTCAAGTCAGACACCTAGTAGAACTGATATTTCAGGAGAAAGGGAAGGTTTCCCATTGGGGATCCCTTACCCCAGTGCCCTGGTATGTCTGATCGAGCTTAAGGCTGATCTCAATAACTGTCATTGATATTGAATTGCTAACTATGCAACCCCCTGTTACTTGTTTTGTGTTGTAAATTATCACCATTTCCATTTTGCTTTCTCAAAGAATATGGTTATATAAGAAAGCAACTACCAGGGGCTAGAGAGATGGCTCTTCCAGAGGACAGGTTCAAATCCCAGCACCGTCATGGCAGCTCACAACTGTCTATGATTCCAGTTCCAGGGCACTCAACACCCTCATACAGACACACATGTAGGCAAAACACCAATGAACACAAAATTTAAAAGTAAAAATAAAAGCAACTATTACTGAGCAATAAAAGAAAAAGAAACGCTAAACAGCAATGCTAATGCAAGGGCCGCTCGCAGGAGACATCAGTTTGTCAATGTCCTTCCTTGAAAGACCACACCCTCTTCATCCGGTCTCCCTCTGCCCAACCCCAAGAAGAACTTTGTTAGAAAATGTTTCCCAGTTGGCTAGGGTTGGTTACAATGCCCTCTCCTGTCTTTACTGCAATATCCTTTTAACACTTGAAAGGATGGAACATTGTTAAATTCTAAAATCAAGTCCAGAGAGAGAGACAACAGAGAGACAGACAGAGAAAGTCAGAGAAAGAAAGAGAGATGGAGAGAGAGAGAGAGAGACAGGGACAGAGAGACAGAGAGACAGAGAGAGGTGTTTGATTTTGTGACAAGGTCTCACTGTGTAGTCCTGGAAATCTCTCTGTAGATCAAGTTAGTCTCTAACTTGCAGAGATCTGCTTGCCTTAGTCTCTGGGTACTGGGATTAAAGGTGTGTGCCATCATGTTAGACCCAAAGTTATTTTTGTTGTTTTGTTTTTTTAAACATATATACAGAGATTGCATGAGCTCTGAGGAGCCACAACGTATTGGTCACTCCTGCGCTCGTGTAGTTGAATTTTAAATAAATTGGTAGAAAGTCAACAAATATTTTAAACCAAAAGGGGGGGGGGCGGGAAACACATCCAAAGTGCAGATGATGAGAACACTAAACTCTTTGAGATTAACCTGAAGCTAAATATCAAACTTTTGTGGTTTTAAAAGCAAATTGCCTTGATCTTCTCTTTTCAAAATGTTAAAGTATCATAATTGTACATTTTGTGAGAAAATACATCTGTATGACAGCAGCTAACTCTTCCATTCCCCCAGCAAAAAGTCAGAACTATTTATTTCAGAAAGGTTAATCTTAAGTCAAGCTTCACTTTGTACTTTAAAATAGTCTTTCGCGGGAACAGTCAGGCAAAGCCTCGGGCTGATTGGTTCAGCACCCTAGAAATTAATGTTATAGGTCAGGACATTCATCACAAAGCAGGTTTGCCCTGGCAGAGAACTTCGGGTGTCCTCCGCCCCCTCCAGGATTTTAATTGATTGTTTTACAAGCTCACCTCAGTCTAATTGCTTTTAACCTTTTCCCCCTTCCCCCTCATAAACCTATAGATTAGCCTCAGCCAAGGAAATGCTTCTAATCGCTGTAAGTTAGTTGCCCTCATCAGAAGTATCCAAGAATGGATACCAGAAAACGCAATGTCAAAAGTATCATTGTTAAAAGAGTCTATCATGTTCCATCTTGCTGAGAGAAGCATTGGCTATTGGAGATCTCACATAAATAGAAACCATCTCTAAAATATTTTATCAATTCTACAAACATTTTTATTTATTCTTTTATAATCTTACAAATATATTGTACTTTGATCTTATGCCCCCACTATCCTTTTTTCTCTTCTCCTCCCCCCACCCCCCTCCCACTGCATTTTAAGTTGTCTGTGTTTGCTTGAGCAAGGACTGTGACTCCTCCCTGGCTAGCACCCATTAAGTGCCTATGATCTCCAGGTCAGAGGCCTCATGCCCCTCTGTTGAGTCCACTGTTTGCAAGACATTGTTCAGATCCTTTGAACTTTGAACTGGATCCGCCTTGAGACCTTGCTTTTTGGTGATGAATTCTGTAAGATATCGTTGCCTCTCTGGATAATCACTCTTGAATCCACATTTCATTTCATTCATTCATTCATTTTTTTTATCACCATCCCCATGGCCTAAGGATGAAGGAAGATCAGAGTCACAGGTGACCTTGAATCTGTCACAGTCTGGAGATTTACCTTGTGATCTGAGGAGCAGGGACAGAACCTGATGGCAAACAAGCAGCCTCTTGGGAGTTCACAGAGAGAACCAAAGCTTCTCAGGGAGGTAGTGAAAGCCAAAAATCCACCAAAAGAGTGAAGCATTCTATAGTGTATTATCAAGAGATACTTTCCAACCTCAGGGAGCGCTCACAGAGTCTGCTGATTGACTCTGGCCCTGCAAACTCAGAAACTATCCAACCCAAGACCCAGGAAACTTGACCAAGTTGCTTTATGGTTCTGACCTGCTACAGTGAAATCCTTGGGACCTCCCAAATGTCCCCTCCCCTCCCCCACTCTACCTACCCTTAGCGTTCTCATCTGGAAAAGCTCAGGGATTGTCAAAAGTATGTAGCACTCTTTCCAGCCAATGCCTGCATGGGTTCTCAGTCATTACTAAAGTGGCTTACACTCAAAAACATTCCTCCTGTCTTTGAGAAGTGTGGAATTTCCTACAAAGCAGGATGATTTTTTTTTTCCTGGAGGGTCTGAAAGCCATTCTTTTGGAACATCCTTTCAGCTAGAGAGGAGGCTGGTCAGCAGACACAGGTGGTCTAATCGTACTTACATTGGCTGAGACTCAGTCTGACTTTTGTGACATTTCCCACCGGCTTGACTTGTTTATGCTGCCACTCCCTTCTCTCCCTTTGAAATCACCAAATGCCTGAGCCCAGATGTGATGGGGCAGAGGACTGAGCCAAGGTCGATCAGGCCCTGTCCTGCAGCAGTTATTGAAGAACTCAGTTTATCTTGGACACAAGCCAGGTCTTTTTTTCACTGATTTTCTTGCATGTAAATTTTACCTTTACTTTTTTTTTTTAAACATTTTTTTTTAAATGGTCTCAGGGATGTGAGTCAGTTGATACAGAGCTTGCTTGACATGCACAAAACAAGCATGTCTCCAACTTAAGGTGGTGTGGCACATGCTTGTAATTCCAGTACTCTGGTGGTGGAGGCAGGGGGATTAGAAGGTTAGAGTTAGCCTCAGTTATGTAGAGAATTTGAGGCCATCCTATTTCCAAAAGATAATGAAGGAGCTAACAAAAAAAAATTTAAATAGTCTTGGGTTGAAAATATATCTCAGTGGCAGAACATTGGAAATAAATACATTATATTTCTTTCTTTTGCATGTGCACGTGTATGAGGTCCCTTTGGAGGTCAGAGGACAACTCATGGAAATCTGGTTCTTTTCTTCTGTCATGTTCAATCTGTTCAATTTGGGGACTGAACTCAGATCATCCACAAGTATCCTCTGATGCATCTCGATAGACTCAGTGTAACACTTAGCAGAAAAGTAAGAAAACACAGAGGCTAGGGGAGAAAGAAGATAGTGAAGGAGCAGGAGAGAAAGCTATGTCCACAGCACCAACACAGCCTGTTGCCATCAGCGTCTCCGCCTAAGCTTAAACATTTATGGAAGTAGGGCCATAACTGATTACCAGAAAGCAGGAGGGCTGGAGAGACAATGGTTTCCCCCATGTCTACAAAGAAATTGAGAAGCGTCTAGACCCTGCTGGCATGTTAAGTACCCAGGCTCCTGTGATGCTCCTGTACACTGAGCAAAGTTATTAACCTTTCTTCTTCTTAATCCATCTATCATCAGTGGACTCCTTTATAGATATTGGTGTCTGAGAATCACTCCACAAACCACACAAACACCAATCTCAGTCAGACAGGGATGGTTTATTGAATGCACATCCTAACAATGACCACCAGATCAGGGATGTAGCTCAAGATTATCTGAACTATGACCACAAACATTTCTCAGGTCAGGCTTATAAAGGAAAAAAAAAAAAAAAAAACCTACAATGAGTTCATAGACAGGTGCAAGAAGTGCTACTTGGTGGTCATTTCTGACTGGAGCCATTTTAGACAAAACAGTTCAGATTGACCTTAGCTTGATGGGTCCTACATAAAGCTTTGTGGAATTTCTTAAGATTAATAAACCTCATAAAGAACATACAGAGCATAGCAGGGGATATGGTCAGCATGACCTTGCTTTGAGTCAAAGTATTTTTGTGTCAATGACTGGCAGGCATATTATAGCAACAATATGAAATAGCTAGCAGGCATGGAACAAAATGGCTACCACTATGCTGGGGCGGGGGAGGGGGGAGGTGCAGACCTCAACAATAGAAATGTCAAAGGACAGAGAAGTTCCCTTCATCCTTCCACCATCTTCCTTCTAGGTGGAGCTATTAAGCAGACCACTCTCTGGATAGAGGACCACTCCTCCAGTTGGAAGCACTTGATGCTATAGTTTTCCACCAAGTCGCATACTGTATTAGGACTTTTGGTTTCTTTAAAAGCACAGAAATGTTATATGAATATGTTTTTGTTTTAAGTCCAGGTGTGGGATATGGGGCTGCTTCAGATTGTCCGCAGCAGTTGACTATGATTTGTCACATGCTCTGGCAGGGGTGTGATTTTGCCAGCAGAAGATAGTGTACATTTGGAATTCTGGGGACTCTTCAGAGGGTATATAAATGCACAAGTCACAAGAGAGATGTCTGCTGTTCCCCTAGCTGCTTTGCTCAATTGGTCATGAGCAAAGAGACTCGAAGAAGAAATTGGATATCCTGATGATGAAGATCAACTTGCCCCCAAGAAACTCAACACTCCTAATCAGCAGGAAGTGGTCTAATGAGATTGACATCCTCTTTCCCCTCTGATCTTCTTTCTCTCCTACCTAGTGTTGGGGAGTTGGAAGGGTGAAGAAGGGTAGTAAGACAAAGAACCCAGTAAAGTAGCCAAAAGTCAAAGTGGATGTCTGCAGTTTCATTCTGCTCCTGTTTTCAACCACATTGTGATCGCAATGTCCATAACCACTGAGTGTGTTGACTGCCTGGCCTCTCTTAGGCCAGGTTCTTGACCCAGTGATCAATGGCAAGGACAGGCAAAATTACTATCCATTCACAAGGGACAAGAAGTTGGATGCAGAAGAGACGCTGCCAGAGCTAGGCTTGGAATGAATTTAAATACATGGGTATGTAAGGGAGATAGTTAAGGGGTAGTTAGGAAGGGTGTGTGTCTGTGTGTGTGTGTGTGTCTGTGTGTGTGTGTGTCTGTGTCCGTGTGTGTGTGTGTGTGTGTCTGTGTGTGTCTGTGTGTGTCTGTGTGTGTGTGTCTGTGTCCATGTGTGTATGTGTGTGTATGTGTCCATGTGTGTGTGTGTATGTGTGTATGTGTCCGTGTGTGTGTGTGTGTGTGTGTGTGTGTGTGTGTGTGTGTTTGAGTCCTGATACTCTTTTTTTCTAACCATGTAGGGAGGGTATTTGAGGCCCATAGGATCTGACACACTCTTCTGGCCTCTGCAGGCATTGTATTCACATTTACAAATTTAAAAAGAAAATTAACTGTTAATAATATTGGGGACTGGGCTGGCGGAATGGCTCAGAGGTTAAGAGCACTGGCTGTTCTTCCAGAGATTCTGAGTTCAATTCCTAGTAACCACATAGTGGCTCACAACCATCTGTAATGGGATCTGGTGCCCTCTTCTGGCCTGTAGGCATACATTCAGGCAGAATACTGTATACATAATAAATAAATCTTAAGAAAAAAAATAATATTGGGGACTAAGGGTTTGTGTTCAACCCTCACAGAGACACACATACATACACCTATTTAAAATTAAGAATAACCCTTAAAAATTAACTACTATGACTGGGTGAAATAACTTCTTTATAGTGTTCAAGGAAATACTGTTCTTTGAAGTTACACTGGTCATATTGAACCTGAGGCAGACACAAATGCGATATTAGTGTCTTGATTGACTTTTTCTGCTTAATAATATGAGTGTAGTATCCCAGCTGTGCGTGGTTGAGAGGATCCCTGTGTTCTGGGGAAGCAGCTTGCTCCCTAAGCACAGGTACAGACCACAGCTTTTGTCCTCACTGTGGTAGCTGATGGCTCCCTTAACACATTCACTCCCCTCCTCTGAGGGAACTGCTCCATTGGTGAAGGCGGCTGTCCTTACTCTGTCTTCGTCTCACTGCTCTTGAGCTCAACAACCCCTCAGCTCCCAGGATGCTTATTTACTAAACAACACTGTGGAGCTCCTAACGAAACACTCCTGATTTTCCTCCTAGACGATGCATGTGACAAGACTCCAGCACCTGTGGGCTGGTTCACTGAGAATCTGCACCTCAGCTCACTCATAGTGTGCTTTCTGTTTCATCTGCCCTGTTCTAGAAACCACAGGCAAACCCAATGCTCTTCCCCTGATAATTGGCCTCCCTAGTTTTCCCCTACATTATGGGGTAGGTGCAGGGTGAAAACGTGAAGTGTTAAATATTTTAGAGCTAATTTTTTAAAAGAGTTATGTTTAAGTGGTGTTTGTGTATGTGTGTGTGTGTGTGTGTGTGTGTGAGAGAGAGAGAGAGAGAGAGAGAGAGAGACAGAGACAGAGACAGAGACAGAGACAGAGACAGAGACAGAGACAGAGACAGAGAGAGTCTACAATATGTGTGCTTGTTTCCACTGGAGCCAGAAGGTGTTGGGTCCCCTGGAGCTGGAGTTGTGAACTACCGGGTTTTAGTACTTGGAATCAAACTGAGGTTTTATGAAAGAGCAGTAAGTACTCAACCACTGAGCCATCTCTCAAGCTCCTTTCAGCTAATCTTATTTGACTTTCATGAGATAATTTGACATGAAAAGGTTGGCAATATTTCAAAATATATACATACCCAACACACACACACACACACACATGAAAGGTCCGGGACTCCCCAGAAAGGGGTCCACTTAAGTCACAGGATAGCACACACCCAAAGGACACACGAGAGACCGTCTTGCTGTAAAGCACATGAGGTGGTTTATTAAATCAGAGCTCTGGGCCAGCCCATATCCCCATATCTCACATAGGGGATAGAGGGACTGACCTCGTGGCTCAGTGGTCTAGCGCTTATATATGGGCGGGGTGGGGGAAAAGCGAACTTTCACGAGGGTGCACAGGATTGGTTGTTTTACTTTTTTTTTTTTTTTTTTTTTTTTTGAACACTAGTAGGCCGTACCATGGGGGCAGGGTGTAGTTCCTCTCTTGGCCAGTCAGTTTCTGGGATGTTCTTAACAGGCCTTTGTCCTGTAACTCCCCCTCCTCTGTAACTAATTAGATGGACCCAAACCTGCTGGCAGGTGCTTTTCTGCCCAAGGTCTAAGGCGAAAAAATTTATACATATTTCATAAAATGGCCTTTATAATTTTTCACTCTACACACACACACACACACACACACACACACACACACACAATCTATCCTGGCTAGCAGAGGAGTAATAACAGCTGATGTACATAGAGTTATTAAAGGGTTGAGATCCAGTCCAACTTTCTTCCTAGAATGGAGGCTGACACGTTTCAGAGATGGAGTATGAATACTCTGATTAAGAAGCAAGTCCAATCTTCTGTCCTGTTTTGGTTTAAGGAAATAAAATTTGCATTAGAAGGACACCCAATGGTTGTGCTGTGGACAGCTGCATTGATGGTACAGTGAGAGTGGTGTAGTTGTCATTGAGACCACAAGTCCACAGAACCTAAAATGTCTATTCTCTTTCCCTTCACATAAAACTGTTTTGTGCCGGGGGGGCTGGAGAGATGACTCAGCAGTTAAGAGCACTGACTCTTCCTGAGGTTCTGAGTCCAATTCCCAGCAACCACAGGGTGGCTCACAACCATCTGTAATGGGATCTGATGCCCTCTTCTGGTGTGTCTGAAGACAGCTACAGTGTACTCACATACATAAAATAAATAAAATCTTTTTTTTTTTAAAAAGCTGTTTTGTGCCTATGGTATGCCTTCAGCGTCTCTCAGAGAGGAGAGTCGTGGGGAAGTAAGAGTGAAGCACAGGAACACAGAAGGTTCCAGATCAGAGGTTGTGAGAAGCAGAGGAACCCTTGACTGAGTAAAGTCCTGGGTGAGTCTATGCTGTTGACATGGGCACGGCCATGTCAAAGACCATGGCCTCAGACCCCACGGGAACTTTAAAACTCCATTAAATGCTTCAGTGGTTTCCAGTGTACATCAATGGCTGGAGCCTTCTCCACTCCTTGTGTCTGCAGATCTGTCAGGCACACACTCACTGCTGCCATCCAAGAAGCGTATTGCGAATCTATTTTTTTGGCATTGCCAGTTCCTTAAAATCGTCCAGTGCAGATATGAACAAGGTAAGGAGGAGCCCAAGGACCTCTCTCCATGACTCCTCTTGCTAGCCATGGTAAGTGTGTAGCCCCAGATCTCTCACCGAAGACAGTGAGTTTTGCTGCTGCTGCTGTTGTTATTTCGCTTCTGGGATCATTTTGACGCACAGAGTGCAAAACATCTCAGCAGAAGACGGGAAATGCCTTTGTCTCTATTTTGTGACCCTAACAAACACAAAACGTAGAACGGAGCCATTTGGTATTTCCATCTGCTGCTCAGACCCACACTTATGCAAAGCATTTGGTCACACTGTTGCTGCCTTTATCCTTGTTTTCAGTAAATCAAAGGGAAGACATGGAGGGAGCCCTGGGAGGAGTTAGGCAGGCTGGGGTGGTCGCTGTACTGGGCTATTGTTCTATGTGTCAGATTTACTAATTTGTGTGAAAGATAAACCCAAACCAAGGCTAATTTTTAAAAAAAGAAATGCTTTCTGGAAGCTTCACTGCTTATCTAGCCCTTGTTGTGCTAGAAGGTTCTGTGAGGGCCAGCAGAGGAGCAAAGTAACCAACAGTCTTACCCAACTGTGACTCCTGTGAGCTACAACCATCACCAGCCCTGCAAGGCAGGCTCACAGGCACAGTGATGGCAGGAATATTACGGGAGTAACCAATCACTTTCTGAATGGGTTGAAAGCCTGTTCCACAGACAGAACTCATATCTGATACTCTTAACTGGGCAAAACCCCATGTCTGGCTATGTTATATGCACCAGGGAGACTCTATTATTATTTTCCTAAATATGCATATAGTAACAAACTACCCTCTAAATTCTTATTATTATATCCAATATCAGGGCATCTCTCAACCCTTATCAGAGAAACTTTGTAAAAAGAAATAGATGGGCCCGGCACTGGTACCACATGCCTTTAATTCCAGCACTCAGGAAGTAGAGGCAGGCAGAAATCTGTGAGTTCAAGGCCAGCCTGGTTGTTGAGGTTTGGCCTGTTGCTATGTACTGTAATGCCAAGTGTGGGCCCCAAGACCTGGTTGCCCCAGAGACGAGAGAGTCTGCACTAGACCCAAGTGACATCATGTGACCTTGCCCCCAAGTTATTTCTAATTGGTGGATAAAAATGCCTACAGCCTATAGCTGAGTAGAATTGAGATAGTCAGTCAGAATTTGATGTTCCTGGCCTTGGGGTTAGTGGAGACCATGAGGAGGGAGAGAGGCAGTGGATAGAGGAGAAGCCATCATGGGGTAAGAATCTTAAAATAATGGCCATGTGCATTGGCTAATTGGAGTTGAGAGCAGCCCAGACAAAACATGGCAAATATATAATGGGATTATTGGCTGGGAAGTAGACATAATAGCAGAGGACAGATATCTGCCCAGTTTTGTGTGTGTGTGTGTGTGTGTTTCATCTGAGAACTAAAGGGTCAAGGGTAGGGTAGAACCCCTGGTTTGGGATTAAATATCTCTATAACACCTGGTCTACAGAGAGAGTTCCAAGCCATCCAGCCAGAGATGTTACAATAGAACCCCTCGACCACCCCCCCCCAAAAGTGTGAATAACAACAGAGACTGGTCAACATGCAGAGAAGAAGACTGTTGAGTGCTCACGTATATCACACCCACTTTCCAGAAGGCTCAGGGATTACTGTGGAAGAATGGGACAAGAGACTGTGAGAGGCAGAGGTGGTGGACATCTACAGCGAAATAGGGTTTACTGGACATGCCAATGCTGTTGCACACATGCATTCACGGTGGCTGTGACCGCACGCACAAGACTTGCACAAGATCAAACCAGAAGCATCCCAGCATGGATGGGGTGGGCTTCATGAAGTCCACCCCTAGCTGAGGAACCACCGGCAATTGATGGCTGCTGGGGGTGGGGGAAGTCAGTGAGTCAGTTTTCCTCAGATCAGGCTCTGAGAAGGCTACTCATGCTCTGGTAGATGGGCCTACACCCATGAGCACACAGGCAGAGCTAAGTGGACCCGAAGGATAGAAAAAGGAAGAAGACGTGAGTTTCAAAGGATAAAGGAGAAGTTGGAGGGCAAGCAGGGGGGATTGAGCAGAATATATAATATGCACATATGAAATTCTCAATAAAAACCTACAAAGAAAATGTCCCAGAGAGGTGGGAGGGACACAAGGAGAAGATAACAGTGACAGAAGCCAGATGTCTCTGGGATTACCTCATTGAGAGGACTCTGGATTCATGACATTGTGTTTATATATGACTGTAATACCAATACAAATTCAAAATAAATCAATTACCTATGAATTCTAACCACACAGAAAAAGTCACATCAGGGATTTGAAAATACAATTTGAATGAGATGTAATATAGGGTAAACAGAACTGCAAGGGCAGGAAACTGTGCGTGCATGAACGTGTGTTTGTGTGTGTGTGTGTGTGTGTGTGTGTGTGTGTGTGTGAGTGGGGAATAGAACCTACAATCTTGAACTTACTAGGTGCTATGGTTTGAATGAAAATGCATATATTTGCATGCTAGAACCTCAGTTGATGTACTGTTTGGGAAGGATTAGGAGGCGTAGCCTTGTTGGAGGAGGTGTGCCATTGAGAATAGGCCTAGGCCCCTGTCACTCTCTCTGCTTGCTGCAGGTGGATCAGGATGTAAAGCTCTCAGCTGCTGACCCAGAACTATGCCTGTTTGCTCTCCACCATGGTGATAATGGACGAATCCTCTGAAACTCTAAGCAAGTTCTTAGTTAGATGCTTTCTTTTTATAAGAGTTGTCTTGCTATGGTGTCTCTTCACAGAAATAGAACAGTGACTAAGACACTAGATAAACTCTCAACCAACTAAGCTTATGGTCTTAGCCTTTTAAAGCTTTATTTTCCAAGAGTTTTGGCCTCCAACTTTCAGCCTCCTGACATCCTTTTTTCCCTAAAATATTTTTCTTAATTATTTGGGAATTTCATGCAATGTACCCTGATCACAATGGCTTCCTATTCCCCCCAGGCTCACCCTCCAACCCTTGCACCCCCACCCCCACCAAAAAAAAAAAAAAAAAAAGGAAAAACAAGTTCAATTTGTGTTGCCCATATATTCATTGGAGCACAATCAAACTTCCAGTGGCCAGTCAGCCACTTAACAAAAACCGAGTCTATCCCCTCTCCTGACGGAGGCCATCCACAGTGAGGAGCTACACTTCAGCATTCTTATCACAATCTGTAAGGACTCTCTTCAATAGCTTCCTGTCTGGATCGTTCCTTTTGGGGTTGGGAAGGGAGGAAGGAGAGGCCAACACGGAAGCCTTTAACACTCTCATTCTCAGTAATGAGTCTTCAGTCACCTATACCACAACAAAAGAAACTTCCCTGCCCAGAGTATCTAATGGTAGCACCGATCACATACATCAACATTGTTTCCACACATCAGAGAAGTCTTTGGAGGAGACGATACTCAGAAAATGAAACGTTCTTCATCTTGGATATCTTGTTGTTGTCAAAGTGATTGTAGAGCAGGTCAGTTCTTTGGGAGTGTGTGTGTGTGTGTGTGTGGGGGGTGTTGTAGAACCTATGAGAACTCCACCATCTTGTCCTGGGTGCTGCCCTGCCAGTACCCTAGGTAGGATCATTGTGTTAGTATCCTGAGAACAGCGCCTTGGTCTTATGTCTTCTTCCCTTCAGCAGGGCAAGTGGAACAAGCTGCAGCAGCAGCAGCAGCACCATGCAGTGGGCCAAGCAGCAGCACTGTCCTAGTGGGTGGCAACGGGGCAAGGCAGGCTGGCTGGTAGTGGCCAAACCAAGCCTCCACATACTCTTTTGTTCACTGTAGCTGGGCTCCCATACCAATTGCCTGCTTTTCTCTGCTGTGCACACCGCTCTATTCTGCTAATATATGGCAGTATTAAAATTATGTAAGACGAATGCAAGAGAGAAAGTGTCTGGTAAGTAGAGCACAGTTAATTTTAATTTCTAATATAATGAGAGTGTGATTTTTAAACTATTTTTTTTTTCGAGACAGGGTTTCTCTGTGTAGCCCTGGCTGTCCTGGAACTCACTCTGTAGACCAGGCTGGCCTCGAACTCAGAAATCTGCCTGCCTCTGCCTCCCAAGTGCTGGGATTAAAGGCGTGTGCCACCACTGCCTGGCAAATTTTAAACTCTTAATTTTTAATTATTTTAATAGGTAAAAGAGGGGCTGGTGATGGAGAACAATAGTAGAGGGATTACCCAGCATGCAGGAGGCCCTGGGTTCAATCCCCAGCATCACTGGGAAAAAAGAAGAGGGAGCAGCAGCAGGAGGAGAAAGAGCAGGAGGAGGAGGAGCAGGAGGAGAAAGCAGGAGGAGGAGCAGGAGCAGGAGCAAGAGGAAGAGGAGGAGGAGGAAGAGGAGAAGAAGGAGGAGGAGGAGGAAGAGGAGGAGGAGAAAAAAGAGGAGGAGGAGGAAGATGAGGAGGAGGATGAGGAAGAGGAGCAGGAGGAGGAGCAGGAGCAAGAGGAAGAGGAGGAGGAGGAGGAAGAGGAGAAGGAAGAGGAGGAGGAGGAGGAGGAGGAGAAAGAGGAGGAGGAGAAAAAAGAGGAGGAGGAGGAGGAAGATGAGGATGAGGATGAGGAAGAGGAGGGGGAGAAGAAGAAGAGGAAGCGGAGGAGGAGAATGAGGAGGAGGAGGAAGAGAAGAAGAAGAGGAAGAGGAGGAGAAGGAGGAAAAAGAAGAAGAGGAGGAAGAAGAAAGTGTAGAACAACTGTAGACTTTACAATAAACTAGACATGGTGTTTCAAGCCTGTGAACCTAGAAGGTGGAGACATGAGGTTCATGAGTACAGGACCATTCTAGGCTACACAACAAGTTTAAGCTTGAATGCCTGAGACCTTGGCTCAAACAAAGCACACAATAATTTGGACTTGGAATGAATGTTTTTATTTTAGTCATTGATTTGTTTACTTATTGTTTAGAGACCCAGCTCATTAAGCATGTAGCTGGCCTTAAACTTGTGATTCCCCTGCCTCCATCTCTCCAGTGCTTGGATTGAAGGCATGTGACCTGTAATTGTTTTCAAAGTCTGAAGAAACACGAGGGAAAACAAAGCCAGAGAGCTTAAGTGTCTTGAACTTTACGTCCTGTCTAAGTGATGAATTCTCTTTTGCTTGAGAAGAGATGGCAAGCAGTCTGATATTTTGAAATCGCATTAAAACTAAGTTTCAGTGCCTTACACTCGACCCATGGGTAATTCATTTTGTTAAATGGGTCTGTGGAGGAGACGGTTTCCTTCACACAGAATCACTTAGATGTCTAATTGGAGGGCAGATTCCTCTTTGGCCATTTTTGTGTGCTGAACACAGTCGACACCGAGTCTCTCTGAGATTATTTACTTACTTCGGAGAATGAAAAGATGCTATGGTCTGTGAACCACGGGGCCTCATTCTTTGCCGCCATATCATGTTGATCTTTCTTCATCATGTCTTCTTTTTCTTTTTAAGGAAAAATCACAAGAATATATAAAAGTTTTTGATGAATAGAACCTTACATTTTTAGGAGAAAATGGCTGGAGCAGTCTGGGGCTTGGGGCCGCCTGTTGCTCTTCAGAGAAAGCTTCCCACAGCCATGGTTTTATTCTGCTGTGCGCTCAGTGCTAGGATTTACATGACTGCCATGGGTAGGACAGCTGGATTTAGCATAAAGAAGAATAACTGCCTTTTCCCTGGGGAGAGACAGAAAGGATAAGTGTGTAAGGTGCAGAGACAATATTATCGAGAATTATATTTCTACTCAGCTCTTTTATTCCCTCTGAATCCCGGATTCTGTTGCAAATAACAAAAGCAAGGAACTTGTTGGCCTAAAGCCAAAGCCTGGGATTGTTGAAGACTAGTCAGCCCTCACTGTCTGAACATTCTGCATCCACGAACCAATCAATCAGAGGCTGAAAACATTTTTTAGAATTCATCTGTACTGAGAGTATAGATTTTTTTCTCTTGTATAATTCTCTAAATAATACCGTATAGCTACTAAGGTGCCATGCATATTTTATTGGGTACCATAAGTAATCAAGAAATGGCTTAAAAGATACAGGAGGGTATGCACATCTTTTACAAGAGATTTGAGCATCTTTGGATTCTTGCATCTGTGGAGAGGGCCTGGAATTTCCTATAGATAATAATGAATTCATTATGAGAAGAAATGTGCTTACTCATGATAGTTCTATATTATTTGAGGTTTATTTGTTTATTGAGATTGGCAAGAAGCATAAATTAGTAACGATTTGAATTAGAGAGGAAAAGAAGAATTTCTGTGAGAGTTCTTCCTGAAAACACAGAAGGTACTTTGCTTGTTTGGCTTTATTGTTGTTTGGTTGTATCTTGTAGTTGTGTTTTAAAAATATTTGTTACTCAGATATACATAGCTTTGCATTTCTTATTATTTTACACTTAGGTATATATTTTGCCTGTGTATCAGGCATGGGTTGGGGGCAGGGTGTATATGCATCCACACATGTGGAGGTCAGATAACAGCTTGTAAGAGTCAGTTCTCCCCCTCTACCATGGGGTCCCTGGGGTTTGCATTCAGGTAGGCAGTCTTGGCAGCAGCTGCCTTTACCTGCCTAGTCATCTTGCAGGCCCTAGTTTTGCCTAGTGACCTTATGTTACTGGAGATGTGACAAACACAGGAGAAGCTAATGACCTCAATAAGTTCTTGAACCTGGAGGCAGGAACTGACACAGAGGCCACGGAAGAATGCTGCTTATCAGCTGGCTTGCTCTGCATTGCTCTGGCTTGCTCAGCTACCTTTCTTATACATCCCAGGACAACCTGCCTGGGGGTGGCACCATCTGGATCTGCTCCCATCAATTAGCGATTAAAAATTGTCCTACAGACCTGCCCACAGGCTAATCTGCTGGAGGCAACTCTAGTTGAGACTCCCTCTTCTTAAGTGTGCCAGTTTGACTACCAAAAGTAAACTCTACATCATCCCTGGAGCCTTTTTATTCTTTTTCCTGGATTAGGGGCTGGACTATCTAAATAGAAGCCGTGAGAAAGTTCCACAAAATGTTACAAACATCTTAAGGTATTAGAAATGACAGTGTCCGGCTAGCTCCTTGCTTAGCTGCCATCCAAGTTCCCACTCTAATGCTTAACACTGACTGGAGCTCCAGAATCTCACCACCCAGCTTACTAAGTTCCCACTGGTGGGTCACTACCATGCCATTTCCGGGCTTCAAACCCCCACGGCCTTTGAGGGGCATGTCACGCAAGTCTAGGCTTTGCCACTGTACCTCGAACTCGGTCGAGTCACCACGAGAAGAAAAACAACACAGAGTTTAGGAACAATGGTAACTCAATCTCTGGGACACAACAACTAAAACCTAACCTCGTAAGCCTTATTAAATCTAATCCTCCAGTGGTGGATCCCTGTGGATTTTTTTTTTTGGGGGGGGGAGAGGTTGAGACAGGGTTTTTCTGTGTCGCCCTGGCTGTCCTGGAACTCACTCTGTAGACCAGGCTGGCCTCGAACTCAGAAATCTGCCTGCCTCTGCCTCCCAAGTGCTGGGATAAAGGTGTGCACCACCACTGCCTGATGCCATTAGATTTTTATGGCTTCTCTTTATCAAGTCTTTTATCCTCAATTTACCAAGAATTTCTAACATAAAAATGATAATTGGGTTGGATCTGGTAGCTCAAGTCTATAATCTCAGCGTTTGGGAGCTGAGGCCAGAATATTACTGAAAGTTCCAGGATAATCTTGGCAATAGACTGAAAGACTGTCTTTTAAAAATGGGGGTAGGAAAGGCTATTGAACTTAATCAGTTGCTTTTTAAAAATCTGTTGAAGTCCCAAGTGTCATAACAAACATCATTGGAGTAGTGTTACTTTTGAAATTCACAATGATTGTCATTATAATTAGAAAAAAGTTTAAAGACACCTGTAGGATATTTGGCATAATCCTAACACCTCTCTGGGTGTGTTAACTTTGCATAGTGAGATTATGAATTTAAAGAATGCTGCACTGTTGTGCTCTGATACTGCAGATAATGCCATTAAAATTATCCATGGCCTGAGGTCAGTATTTCCATTTTGGTCAACCCTCAGGAATGGCATATATAGCTTGATCAGGCTAGCCCTTCTTGTTCTGAGAATACTTTTATTCCTGCCCATTGTGTTAAAGCTTGTCTCTAACTACATCAATAGGCTGGCAGCCAAAGTACATGACTTGAAACTGATAATGGACCCGTAGACAGAGTTATTAATTTAACAGGCTGGCAAGCCAAGGACAAGTAAGATTCTGCACAGAGCCTTACCAACCTAAGACAGAAGTGCATTGCTTTTGATAATGCATGTTCCATGACAGGTAAGGAAGGCATTCTTGTCAGAACAACCTAAGAGTGGCTCAGTCTTGTTAGTGAAATAAAAAAAGGGGAGAGAGCTGGGCGGTAGTGGTGCACGCCTTTAATCCCAGCACTTGGGAGGCAGAGGCAGGTAGATTTCTGAGTTTGAGGCCAGCCTGGTCTACAGAGTGAGTTCCCAGACAGTCAGGACTACACAGAGAAACCCTGTCTCAAAAAACCAAAAAAAAAAAAAAAAAAAAAAAGGGGGGGGGAGAGGTGGAGACCCTTTGGAGCTGCTTGGCAAGAAGCTGACATTGGCCAAGGACAAGAAAATGGGCTGCTTGGCAGGCATATGACTTTTGCCAAGGACAAGGAGGTAGGCTTCAGGCAGGAATCTTACATTAGGCTAGAACAAAGAAGTAATTTCAGGTAGAAATCTAAATCTTAGGCTATAACAAAGAAGTAATCTCAGGCAGGAATCTAAATATTAGGCTAGAACAAAGAAGTACTTTCAGATAAGAATCTAAATTTTATGCTTGAACAAGGAAGTAGGCTTCAGACAAGAAAATGACCTTGGGCTAGGACAGAGAAATAGGCTCAGATACTTTGGTCATCCTGATAAACTCTTAGAAACAGTGATCACAGGAGTGTTCACATAATTGGGTTTAATGCCTTGTTTTTTCTTTGATCATTTGTGTTTATTGTCTTGCTTGTTCCTTGACTATTTGCATCTATTGTATTGCTAGACCCTCAATCTAGAACTGACCTTAATATATGCATGTAATCAAAATGGTATAAAAGCATAAAGGAAGAGGGGGTATAGGATAGGAGATTCTAGGGTAGGGGAAATGGGGAAAGGGGATGACATATGTATTGTAAATAAATAAAATATCCAATAAAAACACAAAAATCTGTTGAAGTAAAATGTTTTAATCAGTAATATACTGAATAATGGGCTTTTAAAAATTTTTAGACAGGGTCTCCATATGTAGACCAGGACAGCCTAAAACTCACAGATATCATTATGCTTCTGCCTTCTAAGTGCTAGGGTTAAAGGCATGCACACCATGCCCATCCTGGACTAACTTTATTGTGAAATAAACCTATCTTGGTTCCAATGAAGTAAGGTTTTATATATTATATAACATATCAATATATGACTTAATAAGTTTATAATTTATACATAATACATGTAATATATTACTGGTTGGGTAATACTTTGTTTAAGACTGTGTGTGAGTATATGATATATTGCCCCAGCCCAAGGGGAATTCAACGATTGACCTGGGGTGGGGGGGCAAAAGAATGAAGGGACAAGAGACACAAAGAAGAAGTGCAAGTCTTAAAAGTCCTGATCAAGTGCTTAAACTTTTATTTCAGGCAGCAGGTTATAAAGGCATAGCAAAACAGGAAGTTTAGGCAAGGATCATTGCTTAAGGCCATCCCACTATCGTATCCTCATTGCCCAAGAGCATCTCACTATTGTAACTGGCTTCCAGGAAATACCACACATGCTTTAAGTTCCTAGGGGCTGAGACTGAGAATGTCCTTTCTAACCATGTACTTTAACTGACTAGATTTTACATAACAGCAGGTAATTTCATGGGTTTGGCTCCTGGCAATATATTGTATCTATATCCATATCTGTATCTGTATCTGTATCTGTATCTGTATCTCTATCTCTATCTCTATCTCTATCTCTATCTCTATCTCTATCTCTATCATCTATCTATATGAAAGAGAGAGAGAGAGAAAGAGAGAGAGAGAGAGAGAGAGAGAGAGAGAGAGAGAGAGAGAGAGAGAGAGAGAGAGAGAGAGAATGCATTCCATCTTGAATTCCTGGGCTCAAGAGATTCCCCTGCCTCAGATTCCTATGTTGGCTTAAGATTTTTAAACCAATTATATTTCCTTGGAATCATCTCCATCCTGTCTTATCTGTGGTAGCTCTGGACTCCACCAGCAGCAGGGGTGTGCCATGCCTGAGGTATGAAGCCCCCGTCTTGCTCTTAGTATCTGAAAGATGAGGGAGCTAACCGCTGGCATCTGTCGGATGCTGCATTAATCACTAGCTAGGCCTAGTGTTTTCTTCATGGAAAAAAATTAGAAGCATGAAGCAAACTTCCCTCATGATGGGAGCAGAGTTTGTAGCTGATTTGATGTGGACAGCAACTCCTGAGTTCTGAATAGACCTTAAAGGTTTGAAAACTCTCAGCTGTCAGAGGAGCCATCGACAAGGGACCACAGGAGCCCTCAGCCAAGTTGCCTCTGGTCATAAAGATCCTCAGCTCTTGACCCCACTGTGTCTTTGATATGTCCTACTTAATTTTTATGATTTCACCATACAAATCTTAGGTACATTTTAAAAGAAACATTTCGAGTATGCCTTAACCTCTGTTGCCATTGCAACGTGTGTCTTGTGATTGTATTTTTGCTACAGCATAGATCTGAAGTTATGATTCACATATTGTATATCAGTAGTGGCAAACTTCCTCTCTTACTAAGTCTATTCGTTTTCCAGTACAGTAGTTTTTCCTGCGCGTGTCATGGTGTGAAGACAGTTGGCAGACTTGGCCATAGAGAAAGTCTGACCACAGCTTCTTCAGCTGCCAGACAAGATTAAAACTGCACCTGCTTCATAAGCTTACTCTGGGACTCCAATGCAACAAGAGGGCTGCTGTGTGGAGCACAGCCAGGGCTCCATAGGCTGGTCCAGTGTCCTCCATTTCAAATCCCCCTCTTCTGTTGCTTCAGAACTTGGGTGCCCTTCCTGTACACAATGGTCCTTGGTCTTTTTCCGTCTTAGACTCACTTTAGATTTCCCAGAGAAGTTTACATCAGTGCTTCAGTCTGAATAGCTGTATTTTCTCAAAGTTCCTCTTGTGTGTGTAGCTGTGTGTGCGTGTATGTGGAATCAGGAGGTTGCCATTGAGTGTCTTCCTCAGTTGCTTTCCAATTTTCTGAGACAGTCTCTCACAGTAACCTGGAGCTCACCAATTTGGATAAAAGTGCCAGCCAGTGAGCCCCAGGGTCCCCTCTCCAGAGCAACCAGTACAGGTGTGTGCTGCAATGTCTAGCTTTTTAACGTGACCACTGGGGAATCGAACTCAGGTCCTGGTGTTTATGTGTCAAGCACTTTCCTGACTGGGCCATCCTCCACTCTTCAGATTCGAGTTTTGAAGTTGCAGTTTTAGTTGTAGGTGGAGATCTTACCTCCAAGATGGTGGTATTAGGAGTGACTAGGTTTCATCAAAGTCACAAGAGATTTTCCCACTCCTGCCAATGTATGGATGAAGTGAAAAAGGTGCCACCTATGAAATGGGCAATGTTAGCCCTCAGACACCAAATCTGCCTGCACCTTGGTCTTTGATCCAGCGTCCTAGACCATAAGAAACAAATTCCCATTGTGTATAAACTATACACTTCAGCTATACACAAAGGTAGCAGGATCACAAATTCAAGGCTATCTTCAAATTATATAGTGAGTTCAAGGCCAGCCTCTGCTACACAATGAGTTAGGAGGCTAGCCTGGGTTATAAGAGGCCCTATTCCAAAGATACCAAAAATAAATAAACAACCTACCCAGTCTATGATACTTTGTTTTAGAAATCCAAAGAGATGGAGATACCCAGAAAAAAAAAGGAGGACCTTATATATCCTTCATATGTATTATCTATGCATGGATGTTCCCCAGTCTCCAAAAGGCACAAATCAGGTTAAGAATCCCGCTGTAGAATAAGCTTTTCTAGGGGCATACCTTGGGGATTTGGGGCTCATTCACTCTTGTTCTTGGTCTGGTTCCAATGCCTGGGAAACTGTCCTGAGCCTCTGCTCTGTAAAACCCAGTGTGTCACACCTAGAGTTTGTTTTTCTATTGCTGTTTTTTAATTGATGTATGTTTGTTTATGTAGTTGAGTTTTACTATTGTTGTTGAGATAGGATATTCCTATGTAGCCCAGGCTAGTCTTGAACTTGAGCCCTTGCCTCGGCTTTTCAAGTGTTGGTATTACAGCTAAGTGCTGTTTTCCTGTTATTAACCCTTCATCTCAGGAGATGCTCTGGGTCCAGCCCTGTTTCTATCAGTCACTCTAGCACAGGGTTTTATAGCCTCGGCCCTACAGTCATTTGTGAACTGGGGCCGTCCTGTTCACAGAGGATAGTCTTTAGCATTCCTGTTCTTAGATGCCAAAAAAGCTTCCCAGTCACAACAACGGGTGTAGGGTGTTCCGTAGGAAGGCAAAATCACCTCCAGGTAACACCCACTACTCTAGAGCGTGAGTAGTGTCCTGCGACTTCCTTCTGACACCTGAGTCCCGCCCTCTGCTGACCTGCCTCCCAGACGTCAAACACAAGCTGCTATCCTAAACACAGCCTTCCCCAGTTGTCTCTATTGCTACATGCTCGCCCTCCTAGGAAGATGCAGCTGGAATCCTTGGTATGTGAAGCTGCACCTGGCTTGCTGAGCACCGGCTTTTCAAAGAGTAACCACAGCTTTGGTGTCGGCCTTTGTATGGGTTCTGTCCTGGTCCAGCTAGCTCCTCTAAGAGTGACTGTGTCATGAGAATATTTTTCTTAGGTTAGTAATCCCCCATTGCCCAGTAGTTTTATTCGAGAAAGCCTGTCCCTGTCCTGAGTGGAGAAAGGCTTCTGCAGGGGATAATTTGAGAGGCAGAAACACCGAACTACAGCCAGAATAGAATCTGGCACAGAGGTGCAGAGCCTAATTAGAGAGCTTCAGGACAGCGGAGTAGGGAGTGGTGGTTGGTTGACTGCCTGAGAGCTTGGTGGAGAGAGCGGAGAAAGAACATTCTGTGATGCTATTACAGAGAACACAGCAGAGAACTGCGGGTCTCAGGGAGCGGAGAGGGAAAGTACAGAACAAACTGTCCCTTGAACCTGAACCTGAACCTGAACCTGACCTGGTTAATTACAGTGGGGAAGAGGGCAGAGCCTGAGAGGGCTTCCAGGGAGCTGACCCAGACCGTGGCATTGGGAGAAAAGCCACCCCTGCAGATAGGAAATGGAATCCAATGACTTCAACGTCAGCCAGACTGTTTTCTTTGATGGCTTTCTTTGGCATTATGGCTCAAGGGCTCAGGTTCTGCCTTCCTGTTGGACAGGCTCCCCTCATGTTTATCACAGATGGCTCACACCAATCCCCCCTCCCCGGTCCTCGGAACCCCTCCCCACGCCCCATCCCTGCCTGCAGAAAGAGGCAAAGAAGGGACTTTCATTGGCTCCTAAAGATCCAACCAAGAAGTTGGGCTATTATTTTGGTTTCCACTCCACTGTGACAAGTTACCCATAGAACTATACCTTTTGGCCTTTCTGAGAAATGGCTCAGATGTCTAAAATCTGAAGGGTTTCTTTTTCTCTGGTTGTTTTCCTCCAAATTCGGTTTTCCCAAGCCACTAAACCTACCTGGTAGATTCATGGCTGGAAAACAGGAAAAAAAAAATTAAAGTGAGCCAAGATGGAACCCTCACACTTAACTTTCATTATCTACCTAGAATAAAGAGGATTCTTTATTCATGCTATTGAACAAGCAACGTGATTTGCTCGTATACTGAGCTCCCCCCACCAGCTCAGCCATTCAGTCACTGCTGTGAACCACCGAGGAAGATGCCAAGGCAGTGTCACACCAATGACTGAAGGATGTGTCCAGAGTGCATTTAAGAACCCCCAGTGTTCCCACCATCCCCGGGCAGGGGTAAACTTGATCTGTGGGTGGAACAGAGAGGCTTAGAACTTCACTGGGAGAGTGGTCCTTTGGCCAGACTGGAAAAGTCTCTGCACTGAGGCTTTGCATGAATCAAGACTTGATTGCACAGCATCAGGAGCTCAGCTCCACTCACTCCGCCCCAAAGGGTATTCATTCATTCATTCATTCATTCATTTAATGTAAGTACACGGTAGCTGTCTTCAGACACAAAATCACATGGTTTTAAAAGCAGTGTAGACAGACATGGAAAGCAGAAAACAACTCCTGACTATATATATATATATATATATATAATTTTGTGTGTATTGTATGCTTATGTGTATTGTGTTAATGTGTGTGCACATATGTGCAGTGCACATGGAAGCCAGAAGCCAGAGGTCAGTATCAGGTCTGTCTCTATCACTCTTCAGGTGTGCTGGTTAGTTTTTGTCACCCTGACACAAACTAGAGTCACTTAGGAAGAAGGAAACTCAATTAGGAATCACCTTTATCAGACTGGTTGTGCGCATGTCTGAGGGTCATTTTCTTGACTAATGGTTGATGTGGGAGGGTCCAGTACACTGTAGGCAGTGGGCCGCCCTGGGCAGGCGGTCCAGGGTCCAGAAGGCTGAGCAAGTCAGTAAGTAGCACTCCTCCATGGCCTGTGCTTCGACTCCATCCTCCAGGCTCCTGCCCTGGCTGTCCTTGAATCATGAACAGTCACCACATAAGCGCTATCCTCCCCCAAGCTGATGTTGGCCTGTGTCTTGGGACAGCAACAGGAACTAAACTTGGATATCACCTTACTTTTGAGACAGAGTCTCTGGCTGAACCTGGCGCTCTCCAGCTCAGCAAGACTAGCTGGCTAATGAACCGCAGGGGTCTGTGAGGTCCTGTCTTCTCAGTACTTGGATTACAGGCAGATACTACCAAGAACAACTTTGTATGTGGGTCCAGGAGATCCAAACTCAAGTCCTTTAGCTTGTGGGAAAAGCACTTTTTGACTGAGCCATCCCCCCACCCCCATATAAAAGATATTTTAATATGGTAATCAAATATAATTTTGTAAGACTACATGTCCTTTTTTTTACACTTTAAATACATTTTTATTTAAATAAATTTTTATTTTGCTAATACTTTTAGATTAATAGGGAATGAAATAGTTCAGTGTTCTTGTATGTATCTTCTTTCTTATTCTGAACAATTTAATAGATTTTCTGCAAAATTTAGCCCACCCTAGAAATTTTTTTTTCAAGACCACTATGAGCTCATGAGATATTTGGTAAAATCACTTCACAACTTGGAACCTCAGTTTGGTTCCTTCTAGCACAGATGAAACTGACATTTCAGAGTTGCCATGGAGACAGCACAATGGAGCAAATATTAGCTGTCTATACGGACGGTAGTGATCTTCCCAGCACACTACAGTACTGTAACCGGATGAACACTGTGTGAGTTGATGTGAAGGGGTTAATCGTTTAATTATCGCGTCTTAGTGTGAGTCACAGACTAACTAATGAAAGGTTGCTAGGCTGATGTTGGAAAGCAACAGAAATCATTAAACAATTAAATCTCAAGAACAAGTGGAATCATTTCCCCAAGAAAACAAATACGAAGTTAGTGGGTCTGTTGCTTCTTCTACGTAGAACACTCAGTATGACTCAGCGAGGAGGGAAGACTCAGGGCTCTTAAGATAGTGTCTCGTGCGCTCTGCCTCTTGCCACGGTTAATCTTGTCAGCTTGGCTGCAGCCGACCAACTGTCAGCGGCTGAACACTCCTGTGATGGGTTTTCATGATTCTGTTAACTGAAGTGGAAAGAGCCACGCTAAATGTGGATAGCACCTTGCCATGGCAACCCAGGTAAAACTAAGTCCCAGGGAAAAGCTTTTTGCTCCATCTCCTTTGAGTCTCACTGGCGAGTTCATAGTCCACCCTCTTGTCATTGCTGTTGCTGCCGCCGCCGAGTCTCTTCACTAATATCACTGAATCTTCAGGCTTCCGAGTGAACTGAAGATCGGTGGTTCTCCAGGAATCACCTAGGTCGTCAGAGTAGACCGTGACTGCTGAGACCCCCAGCCTCTGAGACTGAGCAGTGATTGGTTCTCGGCCCTTGCCCTCCTGAAGATAGCCATGGCTGGACTACCCAGACCAGATGTAAGCCTATATAACAAATCCCCCTTTACTATACATTTATTCTATCAGTTTTTTTCCACCAGAGAACCCTGACTAATACTCCTCCTTCCTAGGTCAGGACTTGGATGGAAATTAGAAGTAAGGTATGAGACTTTGTGCAGGTGAAGGGAAGTAAGGCTTCCCTTGCTTGCTGAGTCGCTGAAGGTGTCTGCAGTAGATTGTTAACGATGGTAATCTGGGGCTTCCGAGTACTTTTTAAATGTGTCTGTGTCTCCTGCAATGAACACACTCTGAATGTTACCAAAATAGCAACATGACTGAGCCTGGAGGACATTATTTAAATGTCATAACCAAGCACAGAAAAACTCTGTATTATCTCACTGATATATGGAGTCCCCCAAAGTCCCCAAGGGCTGATGGGGTGGATAGTGGGGTGAGCGGAAGTGAGGAAGTGATAGTTAAAGTTCACAGAATGTAAGCCAGGGGAGTGGCTCAGTGCATAAAAGCATCAGGTCACAGCAACACACAACCGGAACCCCAGCTTTTCTATGTTGAGATGACAGGCGTAGACAGGAGAGTCGCTAGGATACTTGTAGGCCAGCCAGTCTGGAGTACAGTGCATGGCAGCAGACACAGGGAGACCCTTCTTAACAAGGTAGAAAGCTTGAGCTGACACCCAAGACAGCTCTCTGTCCTCCCTACAACATGCACAAAGGCAGCTACTTAGAAGTAAATACTGTTGTAGAACACTGGGTGACACCATACTGCATTCTTGAAAACTGCTGAGATGTCTACTTAAGCCTCTCACATAGCTTGGTGGTGAATTCTAATCTCAAGTGTTTGGGAGGTAGAGGCAGGAGGATCCCAGGAGGATCCCAAGTTTGAGACCAGGCTGAGCTATTGTTAAGACCCTATTGATTGAGAGAGAGAAAGAGAGATAGGGAGGGAAGGAGGGAGGGAGGAAGAGAGGGAGAAACAGAGAGTTCTTTTTTGTTTTGTTTTGGTTGGTTTTGTTTGTTTGTTTGTTTTGTTTTGTTTTTTGTTTTGTTTTTCTCTGTGTAGTCCTGGCTGTCCTGGAACTCACTCTGTAGACCAGGCTGGCCTCGAACTCAGAGGCCCACCTGCCTCTGCCTCCCAAGTGCTGGGATTAAAGGCGTGCGCCACCACTGCCCGGCTGAGACAGAGAATTCTTACTTCCCCTTAAAAGTTAGTGGAGTACTATGTTAATTTCCTCAAGTTAGAAAATCTACTATGTATTATCCACATTTCAGAAATATATTATGTAAGATGAACATATGTAATTTTAATGTTGCCTTTTTATTAAGAAAGTATTTAAATGTCACATTAGTATTCAAAGTGAATGATGGGTTATGTCACCTGTTGAAACACAAACAGAAATAACGATTTAGTTTATCTGGCCAATTTTTTTTTTTAACGTTATGCTTTTCAAGAAACAACACAATTATGCTTCAGATTTCTAATCAGGCCACTCAGGAAAGTAAAAAGATGACGGACGGGAATTCTGGCTTTGCTCACTCTGGGATCAGTGGTATGGCACCAGTTTCAGCTGTAAAACCATGGCTAGGTGCAACGACAGATGGTAAACCCAGCATTCATGAGGCTGATCGGGAGGATCTCTTGAGCAAAGGAGCTTAAGACCAGCCTGGGCCACAACGTAAGACTAGATCTCAAAAAACAAAAACCTACCACCACCACCCTCCTCGGAATTTTCATTACTAATCCGGAAGGGAAGCTGCCCAACGTGGTCATCTGGAAATCAGAGAGCAAGCTGAAAATTAAGAGCTAACAGATTCTTCTAGAAAGCAGCCGCCCCCTCACTGCCACGCCCCCCTGAATTGGTCTGAGTGAGCATCATAGAAAACGCATGCTCAGTTTATCCCTGACCCTTATGGGTGGGAACTGTAGTGCTTGATACAATCGGGAAGTCAGAGATGAGATTCACAGTCTGGTGGAAATTGATGCCGGTCCTTGCTGCTGTGTCCGTGATACCCAGCCTTGCTGGGGGGTCCCTCTCTGTCTGCAATTACTGGGTCAAACTCAGTGTCCCATCAAATTCTACATGCCAAACGGCTTCATCAAATCCAAGTATAAAAATAGCCATCCTCCTGTGTCACATAAAACCAGGAGTAAATAAATTTACACAGCATCCCCGAGACCAGATCCTTGAGTTTATTACCTTTCCCCAGAAGCGCATAGAATGCAGAGACACTTACTGGCTTGTAACAAAGACATCATAAATAGCCAGAGGAAAAGGTTCTAAGCAGGACACCTTGTCCTGGAGGAGGTTGGGATGTGCCACCCTCTCAGTACATGGATGTGTTCACCGATCAGAAGTTCTTTCTAACATTGTCTTCTGGGGGCATGGTTGATTAAAGCATTGGTTCTTGGTTATTGACAGCAGTTGCCTTCCCAGAGGCTTAGAATAAGTGGGCTTGCAAATTTTAATTTTTGAGCCTATTAGAAATAACAAAAGTGGTTCCTCTCAACTCTTTTACAAAGAAAATCTCAAGGATTTTTAAGAATTCTATGCAAGCCAGCGGTGGCGCAGCGGCTAAAGTAGCAGCCTGCAGAGGGCGAGCCCGTGCCCTCTGCTCTCCTCCCCACCCCCGCCCCCCCTCCCCCGTTCGAATCCCGCTTTCCCCTTGTGACTCTGCCCGAGTTTGCCCGAGTTTGATGGAAAAAAAAAAAAAAAAAAGAATTCTATGCTGTAGGGGGTGGAAGTCGCCTGGAGGGAACGAGTTACTGTTGACATAGGAATGGCTTTGTGAGGAGTCCAGTGCCTCAGCCCCACAGAAGTGGCAAAGTCTTACCCCAGGGAGCTTCAAGAGGTGGAGAAGCTCTGCTAAGAAGCTGGAAGCTGGAAGCTGGAAGCTGGAAGATGAATTGCTTATGAATGTCGATAGGTGCACATATGTGGGTAGGGTGGGAGGGAACGCAGAGAGTTCCCCCATGCGGGAAGTTAGGTGTGGTGGCTACAGCGGCTCATTAAAGGTCTTCTCCACGGTTCCTCAAGGCACCGCCCCAATGACAGGAGAAAGTCCGTGAGTTTTACAGGCTTTATTTTCATGGCGGATGTAGGTGGATCTGGATGTGCACCCCCACACACATACACCCCACCCGTGAAACTCAGGGCAGACCTGAGTTAAATAGGGAGGGAGAGAGGGGGAAGGGGCTGTGGAAGAATGCTTAATTGGCTCCGCCCTCTGGCTTTCAGGCATCTCATTAGTATGTAAATCTCTCTAGGGTCTGAGGCCTGTAGTCACACCCTCTACCTGTGCTCTTTTGGAGGGGCTGCATTGCCCTGAATGTGACTGAACAGTGTAGGTCAATGGAGTTCCAAGCCACCTGTTAGGAGCCTGGATTCTGGAAGCACGGTTGAATAGATGCCTGTCCCTTTCAGGCAATGGACACCTGTTGGGTCTCTGGGCTTTCCAGCCAGCGCTTGGACCAAAACCAAGACCCCTTTCATGGCCCTACGTATATAGACACCAACTATTGAAGCTTCCTCCTGGGTGTTTCCTGCCTGAGAATGCTTACTTCAGGAACAGACCAAGGCTCCCAGTCTGAGGTCTGATCCCAGCTTTCCTATACCCAGGCCTCTGTGTGTATTCTTTCTTTATCCCCACAAAGCCTCCAGTGGGGATTCCAGGACTCAAACCATTCAGTAACTATGTTAGGAACTAGATACAACCTTAAGACACAAGTTATAGAACCTTTAGTTATGTATTTTGGATTGTTCATAAAGCACAATTTAAAACTCCACAGTGGTATTCTACAAACATATCTTGAGTATCAATTAGACTATCTTATCAGAGTCTCCCTGTGCCCTGAGAATTCAGCAGATGCGGCGCCTTTAAGTTCATTACAGGAACAAGACAGCCTGGATCCTAAATCCTCTGGGAAGGCTCCAGCCAGAGCCTGAGTTTGTGGGCTTCGAGCCAGGGCTTTCTGCTAACCACAGAGCCTTCCACGACTTGTGCTTCTGCACATCCCAGGCCTGTTCAGAATTACACATGAGAATGTGAGCCTCCTGTACTTTGAAAATGAAGCAATATCAGCCCAGAAGTATCTGAAGCCCACTGTCTTCTGAAGCTCACACTCTTGAGGAGTCAGAGCCTGGCTGGGCTCTTCTCAGTTGCATGGATTTCAACCATAACAACCTATGAGAGGAACCACACACAACTATTTGATGCCTAATACCCTTTTGAAATTAGTTTTTTTAAAATACACTATTTTTTTAGAGTGTGTATCCATAGTATCATTGCATGAAGGTGTCAAGAGTCCCTGTATCCTTGTCCCCATACATGCTACCTTGGTGGTGTACAGTTCATGGATTTGGAGTGTATGATCATAGGCTCATGTGTGCATACATGGGATTGTGTATGTTCATATATATGTGCATATATATACATAATATATATGGAGAGAGAGAGAGAGAGAGAGAGAGAGAGAGAGAGAGAGAGAGAGAGAATCTTTTCCCTAAAGCCCTTTGTGTTCTCTGTCACACTATTTTGGACCTAGGACAGTCTTTTATATTTCTTATAGTTCTACCTGGTCATGTTTTCAAATAAAGTTTTAACCCTGGATATACAAAGAGAAGGTGGGGGCTTTCTTTATTATTCATCAAATGACTGCTGTATTTTAGTTGTGATTAGAATCAATATTTTTCTAATGCCAGCTCTCAAAGAAACAATCAAACCTGGTTCTGAAGCTAAACCTTCAGGTTGGTTTAGAAGCCGGGAGAGAGGTAGATGGCCTCTCCCGCCACAGCCGCTGCAATTGGCAGTCGTGGGGTTGCTGCCACCTGGTGGATATTGCTTGTAGTGCAGCCAGAGAGGCTGTCCTAGCCAGTGTGAGCAGCCACAGAAAAAGGACCTCCAGTCAGTCACATTGATAATGCTTCAGCTGAGCTCCTTTATTACCTGGGAAGACCAAGAGCCTGCGCGGTTTATTATGGGTTTGTGCTGTTTATTAATCCACAACTGTATTGTTTTTGATAGACAACCTAAGATTAAGGCTAATAAAGGACTCTGGAATGTGGACTCGATAATTTTGTTGGCTTGAGAACAAAGAAGAAAGTCAGTAAATAGTACCTGGATCCTCCAGTAATTACTCCATCTTATAAATTACTGTTTTCTCCTATTCCAGCCCACAGTCTGTCATTCTTGAAAGTATGATATATTAATTTTGAGCTAAGCAATATCCACAGGGAGTAATCAGAGTTGGCACCGTACAGGTGTTTCCCAATGGAAAAGGTTACTATTGGAATTATTTATAAACGCATCAGAAAGCTGAATGTTAACCGAATGATTTTTCATCTGCTCATCAAATTCATGAGTTATATATGCACTGAATCACTCCCTCCATCTGACATTCCAAAGGTCATGCTTACCTCCTTCAGGGTGAGAACACCCTTCCTTGTTATCTTTCTAATTTCTCATTTTCAAAGTTAGTTTTAATTTGCTTATTATAGGATAGTTAACTCCCCTGAATTTCATGTTTATCATTCTTATTAATTTCTTTTCATATATATATATATATATATATATATGAATGATATATATATATATATATATATATATATATATATATATGTATATATATATGTATATATATATCATTCACAGTATAAAACAATATCAGGGATATATTTTTAAAAAACAAGCGAGTTTTGTTCCTTGACAGTGTCATACGTGTACATGACATACTCTGGTCACAAGCCCCTCTATCTTATTTCTCTCTTGCTCCCACCAACCTCTCCTTCTGTCACCCAGTCCCCATCCCATTTTCATAAGTCAAGTACAATGAGGCTAGAGAGGCCACTTACATTAAGAGTGCAGTTGCTCTTCTAGAGGACCAAGTTCAGTTCTCAGCACCCACAGCACACAGTTCATAGTACATTATCATTTGGTGATATGTTCCGGGGAATCTGACTCCCTCTTCTGGCTTCTGAGGGTACTGCACACATGTGGTGCATATACTCTGGCACACACACAAACACATATAAAAGTAATAATAATAATAATAATAATAATAATAATAATAATAATAATATAGGCAATGAAGCTTTCAGTAACACTTACCTGTACCTCCCACCCAGTCCTGAAGCCACTGCCACATCTTCAGTTTTTGTTACAGTTAAAATAACTCAAAACAGCTACATCTATCTGCTTATGAATCTATAGGCCAGGAAGAATGTGAAGAGACTCTTTCCTGTTCTCTCCTTAGCTGAAATTGTTGGAGATAGGACAATGTGAAAATGCACACATATCAGTGACAACACCAGCAGAGATTTGGGGACTCATCTGGAATTGCTGTCACATGCCAGCTGTGACTGTTTCGTGCAGCTCCTGTTCAGTTTGGCTTCACCAAATGATAAAGTGGTGAATTAGCACAGTATTTCTGGGTTTGGTGGTGGATACCTGTAATCCTAGCCCTTGTGAGGCTGAGACCAGAGGATTGCCTTGTGTTTGACAGTTTGAGTTAAAGGCCAGCCCAGGCTATGTAGAGAGAGACCCTGTCTCACAGAATGGAAACAGTATCAGCACAAAGAAGTTACATAGTATCTTCATTTAGTTTGATGTTGCTATAATAAAATACCCCAAAAAAAGCAAATTAAGGGATAAAATTTATTTTAGCTCTTAGTTCCAGGTTATTGTCCATCCACCAAAGTCACAGCAACAGGAGCTTGAGGGAGTGGGTTACATCCACAGTCAAGAACAGCCAGCAATGCATGCCTGCTAGACCTGAGTGCACACTCTTCTCTTCATTTAATCCAGAGCCTTGCCCATGATGTGGTGTCATCCATCCTTGGGTGTGCCTACCTGCCTCTGTTAACCCAATTAAGAAAACCCTTAACATGCCACATCCACAGATGAACTTAATCGAGATAATTCATTGAGACTCTCTTTCCAGGGAATTCTAGGTTCTAGACTATGTCAAATTGAGAGTTAACGCTAACCAGCACACACACTATTAGATCTGTGCCCCTCATTCTTTACAAGTGAATTGCTAAGTTTGACCCACCTTTAAGGGGCAAGGAATTACTTCATCTTAAATGTTTTATTATCTTTTTAATTCATTTATTCTTTCACATATTACATCCAGACCACAGTGTCCCTCCAACCCCCGTCATGCCTCCCCTCTCCCCATCCACTCAACCATTTCCCTTTGGAAGAGGGCAGACCTCCTGGGAATATCAACCAAACATGGCATATCAAGTTGCAATAAGATTAGGTGTGAGGAGCCCCATTCGCCATTACAAGATGGTGCTGGCTTCTGCTTCCTGGTTCTTCATGGAAGCTTTACTTGAGAAGCTTTACTTGAGAATGCGAAAACTGAGTATGACAATTGGATGAAAGATTTGAACCAATGAGGGGTCTGCACGTCTCCCAAAGCTCTATTTAAGCAGCGGGCTTTCTGAGCTTGGCGTCCTTCCCCTTTTCTCCATCTTGAAGAGCTGTTCAATAAATGCTGTCAGAAGAATCCTGAGTGTGGCGTTCTCCTTATCGGCGAGGTAGGGCGCTACAATTAGGCACCTCCCCTCTCATATTAAGGCCGGATGAGGTAACCCAGTAGGAGTTCAAAGGTCCCAAAAGCAGGCAAAAGAGTCAGAGACAGCACCAGCTCCCTTTGTTAGGAGTCCCACCAAAACACCAAGGTATACAACTATAACATATATACAGAGAGCCTAGGTTAGACCCATGCAAGCTCCCTGTTTGGCAGTCTCTATAAGTCCCCATGAGTGTAACGAACGCCCCCAAAATCCCTTTTCGCCCGCGAATAAAGACAGGAGGCGGTAGTCGGGTTTACTGCCACGAGGAACTTTTTACTGCTCCATACGATAAAGCGGAAAGACCCAAGAAACCGGAAGAGGGTCCCTTAAATACACCCTAGAGTGACGTATTCACTTCTGAATGGCTGTTCGCTCACTACCCAGTATTACGCCTCGGGATAGGCCAGTGGCTTGGCGCTCTTTCTGCCTAGCAGCTGCGCAGAATGATTGTTTACTGCTGGGGAAACATGTGGCCAGCGCCATGTTGGAAAACGCACGTGTGTAGCCACTGAAACAGCGGCTCACTACATCTCTCCCTGTTTAAATTATTAATATAGAACAGCCTTTCGCCCATTAAACGCAGTACCAACTCAGTGAGGGAAAGCAGAGGCCTGATCCCCTGTGCAAAATGAGATATTGTAATGGGTTTAATTCCCATACCCAATCTCTATACCTTTTGACGGGGAAAGGAAGCCTCTATCCTGGGGCGCCACCAGGAGGAGGTAATTGGCACCAAACCTTTGTGCAATCAGGCATACTTTCGGGAAATCTATCCACACTCGTGGAACATTCCCTGTCGAGTACCCACTCGCAAACACCTCTAACTGCTCAGGTACCGGTTATTCAGGCAAGGGCTGATTGGACTTGACCTCTCATCTAACCCAGTGCAATGGGAAACCCCCTGGGGTGCATAGACTGAGAGTCGCAGTCAATCGGCTACTTTCCAGCCTAGATTGTCAAATTTCAGGGAGGGATGCTTTGCTCCAAGGCTGCGCATGCTTAGGCTTTGAGCTACCTTGTCACTTATTTTGCTGGGCTTGAGCTTACAAACCAACATCTATGAATACTAATTCACAACATAGGGGTGTATCACGCAGGCCTATTCCGGCTCTTTGGAAAGAAAGAAAGAAAGAAAGAAAGAAAGAAAGAAAGAAAGAAAGAAAGAAAGAAAGAAAGAAAAGGCAGAAGAAGTTTAAGAAGTAAAATCTCCACGGGCAGCAGGTTCCATCCGCTGGAAATCCGGGCTTGTAATCACTGCTGTACCTGGTTAATTGATTCTTTAGGTGTTCTTTTTGGGTCCTTGACACCCCCTGGCTCCTACAATCCTTCCTCCCCTCTTCCATGGGACTCCCCGAACTCTGCCTGTTTGGCTGTGGGTCTCTGCATCTGTTTCCATCAGTCGCTAATGAAGCCTCTCTGATGACAGTTGGGCTAGGCACTGATCCATGAGTATAGCAGACTGTCACTACGCATCACTCCATTGACTCCCCCCCCCCACACACACACACACGGCACCCAGGGTTGTGTTTGCTTCTATCCTAGGTCTCTGGATCACCCGGCCTCTGGCTTCTGGTCCTCCAGGCAGTGTCAGGTGGACTCCCTATCATGGCGTGTAAATCCTACTTCTTGATGGGAGAAACAGCAAAGGATTTGAAGGCCCATTTTAAAAATAATAAGATTGTTAGTTATTTATTAAGAACTGTATTTTAGTTTATTCATAGCGATACCATTAAATAACATCATAATAGAGTAATTGTGATTTAATAAGGGTTTTTTGTTTGTTTGTGTGTTTTGGTTTTTGTTTTTTTAAGGCAGGGTTTCTCTGTGTAGACCTGGCCATCCTAAAACTTTTTCTATAGACCAGGCTGGCCTTTGAACTCAAAGATCCACCTGACTCTGCCTTCCAAGTGCTGGAATTAAAGGCATTTACCACCACTGTCTAGCTTAATATAGTTTTAAACAAAAGAAAAAAATGAAAAAAATTCTGGTTATAAAGTCCCTTCCCCAAAACAAATTAATATTTTAAAAAATCATTTTTTCTAAATGAGTCATGTGACAAATGTATTCAGTGGGTGGTTGTGTATAATTTATATTGCATGATGGTCAACGGAATTAAGAAAGGAAAGCCAACTTTCAAAATCACTGTCTCAAAGGAATAACATATTAGATTTTGTTGTTGTTATTGCTTTTTGACATAGCATTTCTATATAGCCTTGGCTATCCTGGAGTTCGCTCTGTAGACCAGGCTGGCCTTGAACCCACAGAGAACACCCCCTGCTTCTGCCTCCTGAGTGCTGGGATTAAAGGCATGTACCACCACTGCCCATCTTAGATTCTTTTTTAATTTTAAAAACCATTTATTTATTCTATTGTATGTGTGTGAGCATTTTGCCTGGATGTATATAAGCCATGTCCAGCATGGTTTTAGGGACAGACCAGACTAGGTCAAAGAGAGGTCAATAGCCATGTGATGGACCAGATAGGACAGCTTTGCCTTGTTCCTCTGGGCCTCAGGCTAGGTCCCTGGCATGACCACGCTCACGTCAGCAGCATACATTCCCTCAGGACCTCACTTCCTCTTTTCCTTACATATAAATGTGCACCACATGCCTGTCTGGTGTCTGAGGGTATCAGAAGAAGGCCTGGATCCCCTGGGATTGGAGCTATAGATGGTTGTAAGCTATTGTGTGGATACTGGAAATCAAACCTGGGTCCTCTGCAAGAGCAACAAATATTCTTAATTGCTGAGCCATCTCTTCAGCCCCGACCATGGTAGATTCTCCTAAGAATGCAAAAATCTTTCCTGTTACTTTAGTGCTCAAAACAACAGAGAATAATGGAGTTGAAACTAGAAACAGCTAGCTTTACAGATTCTTTCAAGACTTATGTGTCCTCTCCCCTACGATCCCTTCTTCCCTCTCAACTACTCCAACGTCTTTCTAAATTTCATACTATGTCCACAATCACACCTGTTTACACATATACATGTCCACATCTTAAGCTAAGATCAGTATATAAAGGAGAACATGAAGGTTTTCTCTCTTTATGAATTTGTGTCACCTCATTTAATATATTTTTCAAGTCCATCAATTTCCTAGCAATGTCATAATTTCATTTTCTTTATACGTGAATAATATTCATTTTCCATATGAGCTACAGTTCCATTACCCAGTATCTGTAGGTGGCATTTTGGATGGTTTCATTTCATAAGGTAGGCTTGTAACGAGACTCTTGGGATTACAATTTTTTTTTTCCAGGAAATTCTCTGTTGTGAGTGAGGACAGACTAGCCCTGGGGCTCATGGAGACAGAGGAAGCTAGGACTTAGCTTCTCCAAGACCAGATGTTGGCCAGGGTCATGGCTAACTTGCATCTCCTGACTTTGTTTCATCTGTTCTGCAAATTATGATGTGGCCACGGGCAAGGCAGAGACAGAATTTCTTTCTTTTTAGATTTGGCTCAAACTGTAAACAAACCCATTTCCCTTGCCAATCCCTAGGTTTTGAGGCTTCAGTTACCTCAGTTCCACATTACCAATGAAGTTGCCCCTCAGAGAGATTCTTGAAGTTTCTACATCAGTCATAAAATCAGGCTTGGGGCCATAAAGTGATTGATTGTGCTGTAAATATTTAACTGCAGACTATGTAACATACAATCTCAAAGGCACTGAAATACTATGATATATTATTTATGACCCCAATTGAGCATTCCTCTTTTGATACAAGACGAGAAGACATCAGGCATTTTATTTATTTTTACATAGCCAAGTATGAATTTACTTTGCTGTATTTGTGTAATAAATCAAACTGTCATAATGGCCAGGAGTACATGACTTTGGATTGCCATGAAAATCTGTATATTTCTGTCTACACACAGTGACTTTTTCACCTGACTAGCCCCAGGACGGCAGGGGGTCTCTGACATGTGACGACATTGAGTTCTTGGGTCTCTCACAAAAAGAAAGTGCTCAACAAGTTTTGCACAAAGATGTTTGGGGGGGTTGTCATCAGGTTTTTTAGATACCCCTCATCTGTGAAGCAGACATATGTGTTCACATGAGTGATGAAGTCATGACCTTATGTGAGCATGTGTTCTACATGTTGCTGACAGTCCTTGAATCACCCTGGCGAGCACTTTGTCATACAATGAGGGACGGCGATTTCATTCACAAAACTGTCACTGTGCAATCAGGAAGCATAATCAAATGAGAATATTCCAGAGACAGAACACAGCAAACCATTGTGCCTAGCAAAATATAGAAAAATCTTTTCTTCTGAGAAGCATAAAAATAGCTACCCTGACACCATTGTATCCTTTGTCTGCTTTTAACTTGTGTGGCTTTTTGCAGGGAGCCAAACAGAAGCCTCTATTGATCCTGGCTCACAGTCCCCACCTTTGTCAGAGCCCATGCACAGTGCCAAATCTTCAGGAATAAAGTCATTCAGTTCGCAGTCTCCCTGGGTAGCAGGGATTGCAAACTCGTAATTGTTACTTCATTTCAGGGGAAGAATGAGGAATTGCACTTCAGAGGACAGTGTTTCCACAGCCCTGAACTGTGATTATCTCCCGTGCTTTTGCTCGGAGTTCATTCATCTTCTTCCTCCAAGCTGTTCAAGGCCAAGTGCTGTCTTTTCTGGTTGTCTTTTCTTTCTTTATAAAAGAAATGTATTTGCATTATCTCTAGTGGTGTGTATGCATGCATGTCTGGGTGGCAGTAAGTGCACTGCCTGTCTGGAGGTGTGTGTGTGTGTGTGTGTGTGTGTGTGTGTGTGTGTGTGTGTGTGTGTTTGTGTGGTAGGTATGTGCACATGCCTGCAGGTGCCTTAGAAGCTAAGGTGTCAGATGCCCTGGAGCTGGCGTTACAGGCAGCTGTGAGCTGTCTGACAAGGATGCTAGAATTGAACTCAGGTCATGTACTTGCTTTTGTCAGCTGGGCTTTTTCTCTATCCCCTGTTTTGATCTGTCTTTAAGGAACTACTTTGTTTCTTACTCTTTGGAGGAGTAAGGGTCTCACTCCAATGCCCAGGTTGATCTCAAACTAGTGGCAATCTTCTTGCTTCTGAGACCCCAAGCATGCACACACCTGCACACACCTGACAAAAACTTATCCTTTATTCTGTTATTGCTTCTTTTGTCGACCTTCATAAGACCCACTGATCTCCTTCCTGAGGACTCTGAAGACCACATTTACCATTGCACTCAGAAGCTATGAGAACTCCAGATTCTGTATTTAAGGAAGAAAAAGGTAGGGAATAAATTGGAGCCATAAAGTGTGACATTAGTATTCTAGCATGAGCCTAGTTGAGTGACTGCAAGCTGACCTGAGCACATGGGGATCCTCAAGAACTCACTGCTAAGTGGATAATGACGGGCCTGGTTTTGAAGAGGTCAGAGCAATTGAGTGGCTTGTTCTCAGTTCTACTTCCAGACCATTCTAAACCATAGCATCCTGACAAAAGTTCTGATCTTTCTGCTCCGCCCATTCTCACGATGCTGTGCTTCTAGGTTTCAGGATTTGGCATCAGCTTTGGGAGATTATGACTGTTTATGCCCCTGGGTACCTGGCAACTTACCTGTCTGTCTGCATGAAGGCCATCCCCAGGGCTAGGCTGGTGTCTGACCAAGTCAGGGGCTTTGGTTCTTTTTTTCCTGATCTTAAGAAAGCATTGCTTTCACTTGAAAAATATTCTCTTCTATTTCTTGTAAAACTAGACTAGACAAAGATTGAGATCACATCAACTAGGCAGATAAGTATTTGACAGTACCTACTGTAAAATGCTTGTGAATGTTTTTGTTGCATAGAAGTAATTAATTAAGATGTAGTGTGCACCTGTAAACTCAGCATTTAGAAAGCTGAGGTATGAGGGTCACAAGTCTGAGGCCAGCTTAGGTTATGCAGTGAGACTATCTCAAAATAAAACAGGAATAAGTGCTAATATAAAAAATAGAGATAATTGGGGCATTTAAAACTTCTACTATCTTACTCTGCTCCAAAGTTAACAGTTGTTCATTAATTGTTATATTATACTGCTAATTATATATGTGTGTATCTGAGAGAGAGAGAGAGCGCGCTCAGTGTTGAGGTAGTCTCCCCAGCTCCCGTTTTGCTCCGCATACACCTTAAATAGAATGACCTTCAGTAGGGGAAATAACAGGGCTGAGACACAGAAACAGGAGAGGGCCAAGAGACTAGGCCAAGACGAGCAGAGCGGAGTTAGTTAACCTTAGGGCCACTTCCACACCTCACTCTCTACTCCAGAGCCAGCTCTGACCATCCCACACTAGCTTCTCTCCCTCACCTACTTCCTGGCTTTCTTGCAATGTGAATCTGATTATCATGGTTAATCCTTCATGAACGCTCAACCAACATCCAGCTGGCCGTTTTGTAAGTCTACTGAGGACCCAAGTTCGATTCCCAGCACCCATATCAGGCAGTTCACAATTCTCTGGTACTTTGAGTTTAGGGAATCTAATGCTTCTGGCCTTCTGCATTCATGTGCACAAACCTATCCACAACACATATGGATATGTAATTGAAAACAATAAAGATAGATATAAGAAAAAAACTGTTCAAATAAATGAAAAATATTATATTTTCCATCTTGGAGACCTCAATTATATGCTGGCAACTAAAAGTGCCAGATAGTTCTGGCTTTTCATAATTAAGGTATGGCTTCTACAGAAACAACTGTCCCACAGAACAACCCAAAACTATGACTATTAAAAAATATTACATCTATGTAAATTGGGGGGAGGAGTGCATATACCCTCTTGCATGTGGGTGACCAGAGAACAACTTCCTGGAGTTGGTTGTCTCTTTCCACCATGTTGATCCTGGTCTAAAAGCTTGTCTGGACAGCGTTGTTCAAGGTGACCCTCTTACTTCTAACTGGGCTACAGACCTGGTTTATTACCCAGGTAAGTTTAATTCTTATCCAACTAGATGCTGTAGAAAACATGCCTGCCTTAAAAAGTCTTCCAGGATCAGGTGAGAGTCTGACCTTCATTGTAAGGTAGAAACAGACAGGGGAACCAAACAGCTCTCGTCTCTGGGTATCAAACTCAAATCATCAGCAAGTGCCTTTGCTCACTGTGACATCACTCCAGCCCCCAATACATCCATACACACATCCATATGCACATAAACATATATGTACATATATATATACATGTCCACATACCACACACACACACACACACACACACACACACACATCCATGCTGTAATCCCAGCACTTGGAAGGTTGAGATAGAAGAACTGTAAGTTGCATCTGGGCTACACACAAAGGCTGTCTTAAACAGTAATAATGAAAACTAGACAAAATAAGGGGGAAAACCCTCTGTGAAGCCTGGAACATAACGGGAAGCGGTCATGGGAGTTAACTACCCTAGAAACTGCTTCTATGGGCTTTAAAAACCAGAGGTTAAAATCCCACTTGATCACAGCAGCTTGGAAGTGACATGAGAATCAGGAAGGACAGTATCTGAGGGGACACTTGGGGGGGTGTCACTGAATGTACATTTAATTTAGAGGGCATTTATGAGACTGGCTGACACAACCAGGAGCTCAGTTGTCCCTCCTTGGGACAGGAGAGCTGAAGGGACCAATAGCTGCTCAGTCCAAAAATGGGGGAGCCTCAGAACAAGAGAGAGCAACGTCGTAGTGGGACCTGAAGCTAAGGACCTGGATGCTCGGTGTGGGGGCAGGGGGGAGGGTGTTGGTGAATTGTCTGAGTCTGGTGTTTCTGCTGTGCTGACAGTGAGTCACACCTGCTCCAGGATGGCCACCTGTGTTCTCATGAGCAATCATTCTCTGTCATCTAGGTTCCATCCAGGGTTCTAGCCTACTGAAGTGTGCCAGTCATGTTCAGAATGAGCCTTCCCCACTCAGTTCACTGACCCACAAGGCAATCATTTTTGATAACGTCCTCATAGACATACCCAGAAATGTGTTTACCAGCTTACTAGGTATCTCTCAATCCAGTCAAACTGGCAAATCAAGATCGACATTACAAGAATAGCTTTAATTTTTTCACATAAACTCTGCTGGGCTCTTCTACAACATACATGCAAGACAGACTCCAAGCAACCCATTCAAAAGTAAGAATAAGAGAGTTCAGACACTGCCTGCTAACTGCCTACTAAAGCAGTTAAGACTTTACAGAAGAACCTGGAATCTTTTAAAGGTCCTATTCACAAAATGTTCAAAATGTAAGATAAACTGGTAGATAGAGCAAGAAATAGCTATATGAGGTCCATTATCAAGTAAAATGGCAGCCAATAGGAATCCATTTTGAAATGATCCAGGCACTAATGGAATGGGAGGAGTGGCTCAGCCACTGAGAATGCATACAGCTCTTTCAGAAGACTGCCCAGAAATAAATAATTAACATGTAGTCTCTGGTCAGAATGGAAATGACACGAGACCTTGGAACATTAGGAAGGAGCAAGACGTAACAGCAAGAGTAAAGATACGGGATAAAGTACAACAGATTTTCTTCTAATCTCGTGCTTTCTAATTTTTGTTCAATAGCACCAAGAATTATAAGGGCTCACGTCCCCACCCAGATTACCCAAAAGTAATCCACTGGTATTAGGAACCAAACAAAGACACACACATAATTAAACATAAACATGTTTTTAACCATTAGGAGTTATTTAACAGGCAGTGCTTTGGATAGACTTGTCTGTGACTTCTACCTGCAGCACACTTCCACACCACCATGGGCTCCAACTCAGAGCCTGTGTGGAAGGGACCGCCGTGGGGTTTGACAGTCTCAGTACTTCTAGCACCATAGAAAGACTAGCCCTCAGCGTACATAGGAGAAGCTCATAGTGTTTTCAATAAGAGAAAACAACAACAACCAAAAAAAAAAAAAAAAAAAACCAATTGAAAAACAACTAAAAAGTAGAATATAGGAAAGAAAATTAGAAAGGAATGATTATACCCACTACTCCAAGACAAACAGAAAACACACACACACACACACAGCTTAGAAGTAGCTTTTTATTGCTATATTAAAAAGTCAAGAAAAATAGATGCACATCTACAAAACTATAAAACAGGCAAGACAATACTTTTCCATCAATGTACTGAGATAAAGAGACAAATTTATAGATAGATTTATTTCCCACTTAACATGCTCAAGCAGCTCTCGAGTGAAGAACAATCACCTTCTTTTCTGTATCTCCATTAGACATAGAAATTACAGCTTCCTGTCGGAGTTATCTAAAAAGTGCACATTTATAACTAAACATCTCGTCACATCACTGGAGTCCGTGTAAGCTGGGGCTTCCTTCTTTCTATTTCCCATGTGCAGTCATGGTCAGTGTGTGTGCCCTGGGTCTTCCAGCTTGGTGGGGAAGAAAGCTCAATTAAAATGAGACATACAATTTACATCACCATCTTTTAGGAGACAGAAACTACTTGTCACCAGTCTTTAAAAAGTATGCTTGCCTTAATCTATCATTTCATGGAAAGGTTCCAGTTGCTGATTCTAAGTGCACAGATTAAACAAAAACCACACTCCTTAAGGGAGGAAAGTACCATGGAGGGTGGGCTTTGTTTGACACAGCATGGGAAAGCTGTACACTTTTGATGGCATTAATTCCATAAAGTATATTCATTTTGATTTCTTGCTAAGACCCGGGAAAGAGAAGGCTTTCATGTTGACGTAGATCATTGTTGAAATAAAGCTTTCTTTCCTGAAATTAGATTATGGGGTAAGCCACGCCAGATAATCTCTGCTAAAGATACAAGCTGTAATTATTTTGGGAGGTTTCAATCACTGTTTGGAATTGATACCTAAGCCTTTCTTCTCCCCTATTCTTTGCAGACTTTTTAATGTGATATTTGGGGGGGGGGGGATGCTTTAGGTAGGAAACACCAGCTTTTGAAAGATAAAGGTATAATTATCATTAGAATAAGGAGCCCATTAAAAGAAGAGTCTCAAATAGAAAGATCTTTTCGATATATTGTGCTATGCATCCTTTCATAAAAGCTGGAAAAGAAAGAAAGGGAACGCCTATAATATTACCCTCCCATTAGCCTGCTTGGGAGAAAAGGAAGGGCTGAGATGAGTAGTACTCAAATACTTTGCAACGGAGCTATTCTAGTGCCACATAATTAGCGTCGTACTGATAGCCTCTGTGGGCCTATGTGGGAAGGAAAGGCAGCCATGACTCTTGGGGTTCAGTTGCTAGCCTCCTACTCTCCCCCTGCTCCACCCCCAAGTCCCCCCACAATCCCCCCAAACCCTGGGATTTGACCCAACTCTTTATAGTCAGTCATCAATTCCCAAACTGTTTGGTGAAAAACTCTTACTTAGCATACATATAAGTTTTATTTATTTACTGGACTTCTGAGATAGATAGGATATCCTGTATCCCAGGCTGGTCTTAAACTCTCTAGCTGAAGAATGATCACGGGTCACTCATTCATAGTGCCTCTGATGCTATTACTGATTTTGGAAATAGAATTGATTAATGGAAAGAAAGCAGTGGAGCATTGAGATGATTCTGAGCTGTTATGGAGTTTGGGAGCTCAGTTAGATTGAAGGTTGTATTTGGTCTTTGGAGATAGTCATAATATTTAAAAGGAAGTTCACTACACACCAAGCATGTTCAGTGTATTTAGCTGTAAACCGTAAGTTTTTCTCACCCTTAAAATTCTTGTGTTTAGTTTGGCTTTATTTTTTATTTAAAAGACAGAGCTGTGCTAAGACATGGTGGCTGGTGACACATTCCTGTAATCCAGCATTTGGGAAGTGAAGGCAAGGGTAACCATATGTTCAAGGTCACCCTTAATTATCCAAAGAGTGAGGCCAATTTGGGTTACTAGAGAAACCAAAATCCCAAGAGAGAAGTTTCACTATGTTGCCCAGGCTGGCCTTGAACTGTGTCTCAGATATCAGCCTCTCAAGCACCTGGAACTGTAGGCTCACACTTTATTGCCCAAGCGTCTCAGTCAGAAAATGCAGCCGGGAATTTGTATTTACTGACGCTAAAGGTCTTTGCCCCCAATTGGTTTTTGATCTATCAATAAAGATGTCAGTGGCCAATGGCTGGGCAGAAAGAAAGAGGCGGGACTTCCAGGTTCCTTGCAGGCTAAGAGAGAGGAGAGGGTAGAAAAGGGAGAATCGCTGGGTGGTGGAATCCCAGCACTTGGGAGGCAGAGGCAGGCAGATTTCTGAGTTCGAGGTCTACAGAGTGAGTTCCAGGACAGCCTGGGCTACACAGAGAAACCCTGTCTCAAAAAACCAAAAAAAAAAAAAAAAAAAAAAAAAAAAAAAAAAAAAAAGAAAGAAAGAAAAGGGGGAGAATCAAGATACTTGGGGGAGAGAGATGGAACAGACTCAGAGCTGCAGGGGAGAGCAGGCGGAAAAGGGAAAGCGGCCCACGGAAGGGCAGCTTGGAAACGTCTTGGGCAACAAGACCAATAGGCTTCACAAAAGGTAACCTGAGGGTAGATTTAGAGATGTTGAGCTCGAAGTAAAGGTAAGGGCACGCTACCCATGGAAGCCTTAGAGAAGAGCCCAGCCACAGAGCCAGTAAGGCAGTTTTAAAATGAGATAGTGTGTGTGTGTGTGTGTGTGTGTGTGTGTGTGTGTGTGTGTGTGTTATCTGTGGATCTGAGATAGCTCCTGGGCAGGTACGTGCCTGCGACTTGCTAGGAGCTCAAGGCGGAGTAGCCAAAACTACCCTCTACAGGCATCATTAAAGCACAGTTATTACTACAAGTTTCCATCAGAGCTGAGAGAGAAGTCTGGCCATGTGAATGATTATCACTTCTAAACCTCAGCTCCCTGCTAAGACCTCCAAATTCCACAGAAATTAGGAAGGAACCTGCCTATGGTCCCAGGGAAGGGCAGCCCAGGATATAAGTGTCTCCAAATAAAAATGTGTTCAGCAGCTAAGATCCTGAGGAACCAATATGGTAATGACTTCATCTTGAAGGCTGTGAGTATCCTCATCCAGGTCTCCTTGTCAGCAAGACAGATGCCCTGTTAAGATTAAAAGGGCATCAAGGCAGGCTCTGGCTCGTTGGCAGTGGCTGAGGCCCCAAGATCTCCATCCAAGTCTTTATGGCACCTTTCCCATCATCTAAGGGGTCCCCTTGGAAGAGAACCAAAGGTAAGGCAGCATCCTGTGACAATTCCATTAGCCTTCACCTGCAACTTTATTCATAGGTGGACCATACTGCTGCCAACTAGAATAAATAGGGAAGGAGTACGGTGAAATATGGGATCTTGGGCAGAGGAGCCAGACCGCCAGGGTTTGAGTGTCAGTTCCATCAATTAAAGAGTTGTGTGATGTTGGTCCAAGTTACTAACCTTTCCAAGCTTCAGATCTTTCACCTAAAAATGGGGATAGTAACAATACCTGTCTCACAGAGTCTGTCTGGAGACTGAAGGACCTAATATTTGTAAAGCACATAGTAAGAGCCAGGGAAGCACGTTGGAAAATACAAGCAGAGATGTGAGGGCATCCTTCACAGTGTGCAGCCGCAAGGCGGGTTTATGGGGGGTGAGCGCGGGCGTGTTTGCATTGCAAGAGGTTCAGAAGCTGAACCCTGAAGTACACCAACTCCTGGGAGCCTAGGCACTGGACTGAGTGTCACAACATCTAGGTCTAACCAAAGATCTCCTTAGCAGTCTGCGACTACGCAAGGCTCCAAAACACCCTCATATATACTCTCATATCCAGGGCCTATGTGAGCCCAAATTAGCTAAGAGGGAGCTGGATACTTTCCTAAAGCAACCCCCCCCCCCCCCCCCCCCCGTTTTCCTTACAACATCTGTGTGGCACAATGTTTCAAATCCTGCTCCAGGTGTTTGTGATCTTATTTTAAAAGTGAAGAGAGGTTCTACCTAGCTCTGAAATCACTGGGCTCCCAGAATATGCTCCCACCGGGCATAGCAAGAGGCCCAGGGTGCTACCAGTTCAGCAGACAAACCCCACTGGCAGGTATATCCAATGCCTGCGACCTCAAGAGGAAAGAAGAAACGATCACACTTTATATTGAGCATGTCCTTTTGACATTTGGTAAGTTCACAGGCCTCAGTCAACACAATTACTCTCAGGAGATCCTCCTTGGTGACCACAATATACATTGGCCTATGAACCCAAGTCACCTATGGCTAGATAGGAGAAACTAAACTGTAGGGCTGACTTTGGAAGAGAAGTTACGAGGCTGCATCAACATTTCACATGGTGGACCTCTGGCCAGTGTCAGCAAGGCTGAGGGTTCTTTTCCGGGCTGCTCCCTCACTGCTTAACTCTGCATCTGCTGCATCCATATTGTGGGCGGAGCTTATTGCTATGGCACCTTCCATTCCATCTGCGTTGCCTCCATTTTGCTGAAGAGGGATAGAGCCTGGTTCCCTAGGGCGTTTCCACTGTGGCCTGGTGACAATCCAAAAGATAAGCGCTCCAAATACCAAAATCAGGAGGCCCAGGGTATTTGTAAAAACACCTTCTGGTGGGAATGAGTGGTATGAAGGATTTTTCCTAGGAAGAAAGTGAAAGAGGACCCAGTTACAAGCACAGAGCATACACAGAATCCACCTGCTCAGGGTGAACCCTGGGACAGCTTCCAGGTAAATGTCCTTAAAGCGCACTGTTAAACAGACAAAGAGGTTATACTATGATTCACACTGTAGAATGTTATAAAATTATTTAAAATTTCAAGTAAGAATAGAATATAGCACTTGAGATACCTCATATCACGTTTTTAAAAAGGATACAGGGATGTATACATACTATCATTACCATTATAATTACAATTAGCATAAAATAAACACACCCTAAAAATGAATGCACAACTTATAACCCCAATAATTTTGCCACACTTTTAGTAATATACTACGTGTATGGGATGAGAAATTATCTTAAAAATAGCTAAACCTTACGGTTTATTATTATTAAAAAGGCTATTTATAGACCTAGAGAGATGGCTCAACAGTTAAGAGCATTGTTGCTCTTCTAGAGGACCTAAGTTTGGTTCCCTGGCACCCACTAGGCAGCTCAGAACTGCCTGTAACTCCGGTTCCAGGGGGATCTAGCGCCCTCTTCTGGCCTCTAAGGCACAGCATAGGTTACACAGTACATGAAAGTAAAACCGCTCATACACACAAAATAAAAATACATCTTTTAAAATGGCTATCTATATGATATTTCCCTTGTGGATATATATTTTACATTTTCTAGCTTACGTATTAAGAGAGAGAAGGCTACAAACTTACAGGGCAAAGAACAGCTTTTCCGTCACTCCCATGAGGACCGTTGCAATCACCGTTCCAAAGAGGAGGAGTCCGGAGTACACATGTATGGGCATGACGATTGCCCGGAGAGACGGTGGAGCCCATGGAAGCAGAAAGATGAAAAAGCCTACAACAAGCTGGACACCAGATGAACAATGGTTATCATTTTACTTCAGTTTTAAATTATTATTCTAGCTGGATTTGACAACATATGCCTTCAGTCCCAGCACCTAAGAGGCAGAGGCAGAGGCAGAGGCAGAGGCAGAGGCAGAGGCAGAGGCAGAGGCAGAGGCAGAGGCAGAGGCAGAGGCAGAGGCAGAGGCAGAGGCAGAGGCAGAGGCAGAGGCAGAGGCAGAGGCAGAGGCAGAGGCAGAGGCAGAGGCAGAGGCAGAGGCAGAGGCAGAGGCAGAGGCAGAGGCAGAGGCAGAGGCAGAGGCAGAGGCAGAGGCAGAGGCAGAGGCAGAGGCAGAGGCAGAGGCAGAGGCAGAGGCAGAGGCAGAGGCAGAGGCAGAGGCAGAGGCAGAGGCAGAGGCAGAGGCAGAGGCAGAGGCAGAGGCAGAGGCAGAGGCAGAGGCAGAGGCAGAGGCAGAGGCAGAGGCAGAGGCAGAGGCAGAGGCAGAGGCAGAGGCAGAGGCAGAGGCAGAGGCAGAGGCAGAGGCAGAGGCAGAGGCAGAGGCAGAGGCAGAGGCAGAGGCAGAGGCAGAGGCAGAGGCAGAGGCAGAGGCAGAGGCAGAGGCAGAGGCAGAGGCAGAGGCAGAGGCAGAGGCAGAGGCAGAGGCAGAGGCAGAGGCAGAGGCAGAGGCAGAGGCAGAGGCAGAGGCAGAGGCAGAGGCAGAGGCAGAGGCAGAGGCAGAGGCAGAGGCAGAGGCAGAGGCAGAGGCAGAGGCAGAGGAGGCAGAGGAGGCAGAGGCAGAGGCAGAGGCAGAGGAGGCAGAGGCAGAGGAGGCAGAGGCAGAGGAGGCAGAGGCAGAGGAGGCAGAGGCAGAGGAGGCAGAGGCAGAGGAGGCAGAGGCAGAGGAGGCAGAGGCAGAGGAGGCAGAGGCAGAGGAGGCAGAGGCAGAGGAGGCAGAGGAGGCAGAGGCAGAGGAGGCAGAGGCAGAGGAGGCAGAGGAGGCAGAGGCAGAGGAGGCAGAGGCAGAGGAGGCAGAGGCAGAGGAGGCAGAGGCAGAGGAGGCAGAGGCAGAGGAGGCAGAGGCAGAGGAGGCAGAGGCAGAGGAGGCAGAGGCAGAGGAGAGGCAGAGAGGCAGAGAGGCAGAGAGGCAGAGAGAGGCAGAGAGAGGCAGAGAGGCAGAGAGGCAGAGAGGCAGAGAGGCAGAGAGGCAGAGAGGCAGAGAGAGGCAGAGAGAGAGGCAGAGAGAGGCAGAGAGGCAGAGAGGAGGCAGAGAGAGGCAGAGAGGCAGAGAGAGAGAGGCAGAGAGAGAGGCAGAGAGAGAGGCAGAGAGGCAGAGAGGAGGCAGAGAGAGGCAGAGAGGCAGAGAGAGAGAGAGAGAGAGAGAGAGGCAGAGAGAGAGGCAGAGAGGCAGAGAGAGAGAGAGAGAGAGGCAGAGAGGCAGAGGCAGAGAGAGGCAGAGAGGCAGAGAGAGAGGCAGAGAAAGAGGCAGAGAGGCAGAGAGAGAGAGCGGCAGAGAGGCAGAGAGAGAGAGAGAGGCAGAGAGGCAGAGAGAGAGAGAGAGGCAGAGAGGCAGAGGCAGAGGCACTAGGACATAAAATGGACAGCAAATTTCTTTCTTTCTTTTTAAACTTTTTTATTTTAAAGATTTATTTATTTATTTATTTATTTATTTATTTATTTATTTATGTGTACACCTGCAGTCCAGAAGAGGGCATCAGATCAAATTATAGATGGTTGTGAACCACCATGTGGTTGCTGGGACTTGAACTCAGGACCTCTGGAAGAGCCGCTGGTGCCCTTAACTGTTGAGCCATCTCCCCAGCACCCCCAGAAAATTTCTTTATGCACAGTTCCAACATCCAAAGTTAACATTTATAATAAGCCCTGGCTCCTTCTAGAAAGTTTCTAACCTACACGCAAGCATATGTGTGTCTGTGTATATAACATAAACAAAACTCTGTGTGAGTCTGACAGAGAGAGACAGACAGACAGAGAGAGAGAGACAGAGAGAGAGAGAGAGAGAGAGAGAGAGAGAGAGAGAGAGAGAGAGAGAGACTGACTCTCCAGGCTGGCTGCAAACTTGTGATCCTGCCTTAACCTTAACTTCCCAAGAGGTAGGACAGAATGTGCCCTGTTGACACAGTTGATATTTTTAAGTGTATGCACAGGGCTCCTTAACAGTGTATCTTGGAGATGGGCGGATATTTTCATTTCAATACATTCATCTAGTTTAATTTGTTTAATACTTACTACCCTATTTTAAGGATATAGCAATTTGTTAATTAAGTATGAAGGGAAATAGTCTTGTTTCCTTCCCCCTAAAACCAAACACAGGACATGTAGTTCAGTCTGGTTGGCCTACAAAGCTATGTGGATAGAAACGGATACCAGGCATGGTGGCCTGACCTTTGATCCCAGCACCTGGAGGCAGAGGCTGTCAGATCTCTATAAGTTCAAGGCTAGTCTGGTTCCAGGACAATCAGGGCTACACAGAGAGACCATGTCTCAAAAACCAAAGACAGAAAGAAAAAAATTGACATTGTGCTTCACAAGAAAGAAACAGATGCTGTCTGAGTTAGTTTCCTCGGTGACTAAGTCTGTGGTGGGAGACTTCCTTACAGTAGGATTTCTACAGACGCTGAAGTCTGTTCCACCTTACAGTTCTGTTATTTTGGCCTCTGGCTCCTGCCCAGGAAGTGTTCTCTCTTCAAGAAAATGTAGCTGCTATCAGATTATTGAATTTATTGAATTTACTGGAACTTTTTCTTTAAGTACTGATTTAGGATTTATATATTTAGTCAAATTTAAAAAAATAAAAATAGAGAAGATGGAGATATAAACTATTGTACCTGTCCCTTCTTCCTCCTGCACAGCATGGAAGGAGCAAGGAGGGGGAGCCAGAACAGAGGCCCAAGGGGCCCAGAGCCCTGAGACCTTAGAATCCCTGCAGCTTGCCTTGGAAAGGCAAAGAAAGCTTTTGATTGGCTGTGGCATATCTCACTGCTCATAGGCTGTGGACGTATCTCACTGATCACCCTAATATTCTGTTAACTGAAGATGTTGCCCAGGGATTCACTCTTGGTCTTTGAAAGTATTCCCACAATTCCATCCCATGATTCCTTGAGTGATTCCATCAGTATCAAAAGGTGCACTTCCTGTTGCCTATGGTGTGCTTTCTGTGTGGAAATATAGCTCAGCTCAATGAAAACCAGAGATTTTGTATAGATGGTTTTCTGAAATGCACCATTGTGTCTTTTATTGAGGCCTCCCAGTGGAATACATAGTCCTTATATTTTTTTTTGGCCATTTTCACTCCAAGATCCTTATTCTTATCTCATTTTTTTGTGACTTATCATTGTGTGTCTGCTTTTTGATTTTTGTTAGTTTATTTTTTCCTCCACTGAGTCAGGGTATCATTATATAGCCCTGAATGTCCTGGACTTTGCTATGTAGACCAGGCTGACCTCGAACTCACGGGGATCTGCCTGCCTCTGCCTCCCAAGTGCTGAGATTAAAGGCCTGCACTACAATACCAATCAGCAATGTATCTTGTAATCCTGGGGAGTGCAGTGAGTTCAGTAGACATTTCAAGTCAGACATTTGCTTACAGAATCTTTCAGCAATTTAAATCTTATTTTTGCTTTTAAAGAAGTTAGTCAACAAAAGAAAACTAGTCTTCAAAGGAAAGGGGAAGCATTAGAGAACGTTTGACTTCGTTGAAAGTGTTTCTGAATGTAATGATGCAGACATAATTTGTGATAATTTATGACAGCCTTTATTTCCTGTAAACGTTCCCAGTCTCACCACCTTACAAATGAGAGAACAACGTATAACATAGTGGATTCAGAAGCTCGAGACATTCTTTCATTGTGCCTATGTATATAAGAAAATAGATGTTAATTTTTAAAGTGAGATTTATTTATTTTATGTGTATGAGTGTTTTGCCTGTATTTATGGAACTATTTGGGAAGGACTAGGAGGTGTGGCCTTATTGGAGGAGGTGTGTAACTAGGGTCAGGCTTTGAGGTTTCAAAAGGCTATCACCATTCCCAGTGCCTCCCTCCCTCTCTCCCTCCCTCCCTTCCTTCCTCCCACTTTCAGATCAAGATGTGAGCTCTCTGTGTTCCTGCCATCATGTCTTGTTCTGCCAGTATAGACCCTAGCTCTCTGAAACTACAGCTCAAACTAAACACTTTCTTTTGCAAGTTCTCTTGATAATGATGCCTTATCACAATAGAAAACTAAGGCCCTGCTGTAATTAGATAATAAAGATTTACTTTTGTAGCGTCTGCTCTAAACAGTTAAGCTTAGTTACTATTCTCTTTAAATACATGGGTATCTTCTACTGTGCTAGTTTATCTCACTTTAAGAAATATATATGTTAGCCCAGGCTGACCTGGAAATTCACTAAGCAGCAGAGAATGACCTTGAATTTTGAATTTCTAATCTTCCTGGTTTCACCTCTCAAATGTCGGGACTACAGGCTTGTGCCACCGTGCCCTGCTGGGTTTTTTTGTTTTTTGTTTTTTGTTTTTTTTATTTATGCTTTTATTGCAAAAATCATTCATGAGAGCAGGATTCATCTGTATGGCTAGCTTTCACACCAGACATTGTTTGGGGTCGGGAGGTAGATTTGATGCCTCAGCTTAATTACAGAATTACATGGAAGCATTCTCACCTCCCCTTCATCTTTCTGTGTATCCACATATGCACTCATTTCTTCATTTTTCCATATATTTTTAAATCGTTGTTATGAACCGGAAGTTGTCTTGAGTGCTTGGTCTACTACCCAAGGTGAATCAGCTTCCTGTGGTCCTGGTACTCCTTCATTTGCATAAGGCTCACTATACCATAGCCAGGTGTGGTGGCACATGCCTGGAATCCCAGCACTTGGGAAGCTGAGGCAGGAGAATCGCAACAAGTTCATGGCCAGGCTGGGCTCCATAATAAGACTTTATCTTTCAAACAGGCAAAGGGTAGGCAGTGGATGTGTGTGTGTATGTGTGCCTGCCTGCGTGGGAGTATGTGTGCTCGTTCATGCGTGTGCTGAAGAGATGGCTCAGTGGTTAAGAGCATTTGGTGCTTTTGTAAAGGATCCAGGTTAGTTTCTTAGCACTTACATGACAGCTCATAAATTCCTGTAATTCTAGTTACAAGAGATCTGAATACCTCTTCTGGCTCTAAGAACAACAGGCATGCATGTGGTACACAAACAGGTGGTACACAAACAGGTGGTACACAAACAGGTGGTACACAAACAGGTGGTACACAAACAGGTGGTACACAAACAGGTGGTACACAAACAGGTGGTACACAAACGTGGTACACATGCAGACACTCATATACATAAACTAAAAATAGTTTTGTTTTGTTTTTTTTAATCTTATGGTAGTAGCCAACCTTTTGTTACAGCTTTTCCTTTACATCAGTTGTTTGCAAGCATGAGCTTACACTCAGTGGCCTGGTAGAGTTGTTAGAATAGCAGATTTTGGTCCCCAATCCCACAGTTTCTGGTTGAGTTGATCTTGGTGGAAGCTGAGACCCTGTACTCCTCATTTCCCCAGAGATGCTTATACTGCTGTTCTGGCTTTGAGAAAATTGAGCTATTTCATTTCCTGGCTATGTTGTTCACACACAAGAGCAAAATGACTTTGCTTTAGAGGTTAAAAAATTCTAACCAGCATCAGAAGAACATGTCCATAGATGTGGATAAACAGATTGTGGTCACCACAATGGTGGCTCAGCCTCTGGCTGACATCTGACATCTCCCTGCTGTGTCCCCCTGTCATCACCTGTACCTGGCAACATCCCAGCCTGGCTCTGCTCAGGTCATGAGTGACCCTGGCTCCTAGGCCCAGTGGAGCAATGGCATCCAGGGAGGCTGCACCAATGGAAACTCCTGGTTGAGAGAAGCTTAGCCCTGTGGTCAGCATCACCATCAACCGTCCATTCATGCCATGCTCCTCAGTCATGAATCCTGCCAGCACACCAAGCAAACCTCAAAGCATCCCCTCCCTCTCTTCAGTGACAGTGGGGTTGGTGTTGCACCTCTGATTTTCTAGCTGTCTCTACAACCAGCTTCCTGCAGACCTGCTTTTAGATGACTTGTGTCTTCCGGTCCCCACATACCCTCCTTTTCTGATGCCATCTCGTTGATGTTTTTACATGCCCAAGCTTGTCTGATATAAAGCAGAAGCCAAAAACCAAACAAAACCTCACTAAATGTTCCCCAAGTCTCCAAACACCAACTTCAGCTTGCAGCAGTTCTCGGCGGCTGCCCATCCTGCCCACAGACTCCCACTCTGTTCGCCCAAAGCCCTGGTGGAGCCTTTCTGCTTCCTCTTCAATCCACTACAACCTTGTTTCTGCCCGCCAGGCGTCACTAACTTCCCATCACCGATACTGACAGTGTCTAAATCAAGTCTGCAGATATTCACAGGGGCATGAGACATTCCTCACATCCGGGCCTCCAGGGTTCCCCTTCTTATCTGCCCACTGGCTCTTATTCTTTCTATCACTTTCTTCCTAAATGTACTTTTACACCCTGCATACCATCGGTGCCTATCCACTGGCTTTTACCGGTACTACCCCTCTCTGTGCCGACGTGTCTCTCTGAACCCAGCAAACACCTCCCATTAGTCTTCCTACAGTGATGCCTTGAAATCTGCCAATCATGCTCCATACCCGCTGGCAGCCTCGCCTCCTTCTTGTTATTCCTCCACAGCAAACTCTTCTCACAGGCTACTCCATTTACCTAGAAGACGCTCTGAGCTTCCAACACAAGGACTGTGGCTCAGGTCTCAGTGGAATCTCCTCTGCTTCCCCTTTATCATCAGATCACTCTCCCAGAACAATCAAAACTCACCCTGTCTACAAATACTCCGGTACGTGTCTCCCTCTGTACATGTAACAAAGACAGAAAACATGTCTCTCAGATGCCATGTTTGTCTTGTGGAATGATGTATGTCCCTGCCTAAGAAGGTATGTCACCGGAACACCTATGTTTTACTTTGCTGAGTAAATGAATTTTATGGACGTAAAATACATGTTCTTCACCATGAAGATATCATGACCCTTAGTAAAAATGAAAGCCAGCACTTTGAGATCACACAGGAGCCGACCACAACCACAAGCATTTGCACTACAGGGACAACAGCTGAGGAAACATCTCAGTGTGCCCGGCCCAGGGCTGGGCCTTTTCAGGCATGATTTGGTTTTATGATGGATCATAACAAGCATTACTACTGCAGGTGAGAAGCTAAAGCAATGCATTTAAGCTCACCACCTGCGCAATGGAGGGACTGCTTCAAACAGGTCTTGCCTGTGTGGTGGTGTTTGCATTTAGTCCCAGCATTTGAGAGGCAGAGGCAGAGATAGACGCTCTATGAGGCAGCCCTGACTGCATAGGGAGTTCCAGGCTAGCCAGGGCTACACAGTGAGACCCTGTCTTAAAACAAAACAAAAACAAACAAAAAACCCAAAACTCAAATAAACAACAACAAAACAAACAAGGAAGCAAAAAACAAATAGGGTCTCCCTGATTGCAAACCCTAGGTTTGTAAACATGGCATGCCCTTCCTACTTGAGCAAGAGAGAAGCTACCAGCCAAGGTTCCTTTCTCTAAACAAAAACCAAAAAGTTCTGTGAAACCAAATTTATGAGAAGTCCAGTGAACCAGCGGAAGTAAGGATCCAGATATTTTAGAGAACAGAGAATGTCCAGATGATCAAATATGTTTTTATTTCACTGTTTAAAATTAGAACCTATCAATGCCATCAATTATATTAACAGATTAAAGGGGAGAAATACTATTTATCTCAGCAGAGAAAAACGTGAAATGAAAGTGCAGATTTCCTCCTGACATACAAAGAATAACGGAATCTTCTTTTGAATCAGACATGGGAGATGGAAAGCAAATGTGCTTCACAGAGAGCTCTCAGAAACACCCAAAACTCTTTCCAAGACAGGAGTCAGGTCATCTCTTATTTTATACTTTCTACTTACTTCCAGAACCTTCCCCAGCTCCTCCTGCATGGTCTAGAATGCAGAGAAAAGAACACGAACGCTGCCATTGCAGACAGATAGCAGGAGCAGGGATAAGTCAGGGGCAGGTGCTGTGAGGATGTGGGGATAAAGGAAGGGAGTGAAGGGAGGACTTCCCAATAAAGGCATGGGAAGAAAACAAGATTGAAAAACTAACTCCATATGAAAAACGATTCACTTGGTTGCATTACAACCAAGAATCTCTACTTTCGGGAGTGGAGAAAGCAAAGAAAAAAAAATGCAAGATTCAAATGGGAATAAATATAGTAACACATCTCGATTCAAGGGAATCCGATTTAGAATTCCTGCAAATTCCTTAGAAAAGAAATCCAAGTCTATTTTATGAACTTTTTATGGACAAAAGTAGCAGATGGGCATTAGAAAATGAAGTGAATATTAGAGCCAAAAAAGTCTTTTATTCATTCATCTAAAGTCACACACTAGTCTATGGACTCTGGAAGAGCAGCTGATGCCCTTAACTACTGAGCCATCTCTCCAGCCCCACAGAAAATTTCTTTATGGACAGTTCCAACATCCAAAGTTAACATTTATAATAATCCCTGGCTCTAGAAAATTCTTAATGCCCACACAAGCATATGTATGTATGTGCATATAACATAAACAAAATGCAAACTGTTTGTGTGCGTGTGCGTGTGTGTGTGTGTGTGTGTGTGTGTGTGTGTGTGTACGTACATGGTGTAAGGTGTGGAGGTCAGAGAACAACTTGTGAGAGTCAGTTCTCCCTTTCACATTGTGGGTCCTTGGAACTCACCTCTTCAGGCTTTTAGAAAGCACCTTTGCCCACTAAGCCATCTCACCAGCCTGAAGAAATCTTTTTAGACTCATTAGCTTGTTAGAAATTAAAAGTTTGAACAGGAGGCTTATTTGACAGTGCTGTGCCACGTGGGAACACACATATCCTACTGGTGGGAAGGTGACTGGGAGCAACCAGTGTTGGGGGATGCTTTTGTGCACTGTGCATTCACGTGCTGATTTCGGGACCAGGAGATCTGGTTGCAGCGCAGATCCATTACTTCCTGCTTGGTCAAACAAAGAGCTGAATAGCCTGTAGCTGAGCAGGATTGGATAAGGTGGGACTTCTGTGCTCAGAAAGTGGAGAGGGTCTCAGGTGGGAACCAGGAGAGTCGCCATCAGGACACCAATCAAAAAGGAGATGCCAGAGTGAGACTGAGATGTCAGGTGATCATCCTCGTGGCTGGGAAATAGTCTAAGGCCAGCTTTGTCTGGTTACGCTAGCTCAGAATCTGCCCAGCTACCATGCTGAAGCTTATAAATGAATATTAAGGTCTCCATGTCATTGTTTCAAAGCAGGGACAGACATGATAAAGCTCCGTACTTTTTACAAACCACTTTGTTGGTGTTTGTTTGTTTGTTTAGGTTTTTCGAGACAGGGTTTCTCTGTGTAGCCCTGGCTGTCCTGGAACTCTGTAGACCAGGCTGGCCTCGAACTCAGAAATCCACCTGCCTCAGCCTCCCAAGTGCTGGATTAAAGGCGTATGCCACCACTGCCCGGCACGAACCACTTTGAAAAGAAATCTCACATTATCTTTTTTTGGTTGAATGTGTAATTCCACTTGTGAGTGTGTGTTCAGAGACCCACCCCACCCCACACAAGAATGAGACATGGTTCTGAATGTGGACTATAGCAACATTGGTTACAGAAAGCAATTCAAAGTAGCATGAATGTCTAACAGCAGAAACAAGGATAAATAACTTTGTGGTGCATTTGTATGGTGGTGATTCAAAGCAGAAGTTCATGGCTACATGTTGTCCTAAATATCTGTAATCCAGGAACAGGAGAGGCTGAGACAGGAAACTTGTGAGTTTGAGACCAGCCTGAACTACATAGTGAGAGCCTGTCTCCAAGAAAATCGGAGGTTAGCGGCTGGAGATGTAGCGCAGTTGGTAGAGTGGTTGTCTAGTGTATTGGTTAGTTTTTCACTAGAGACAAAGTAGAGTCATCTGGAAAGAGGAAACCTCACTTGAGGAGTTGCCTCTATCAGATTGCCTAGGCAAGTATGTGGGGCATTTTCTTGATGAATGACTGATATGGGAAGGCCCAGCCACTGTATTTATGCCACTCCTGGGTAGGAGTTTGGGGTGATATAAGAAGCAAGCTGAGTAAGTCAAGAAGAGAAAAGCAGTAAGCAGCGTCACATGATCGTCTCTGCTTCAGTTCCTGCCTCAGGTTCTGTTTTGAGGTCCCACCCCAGCTTCCCTCAATAAGAAGCAGACTCTAATCTGTAAAGTGTAATAAATTCTTTCTTCCCCAACTTGGTGTTGCTCAGTGTTTTATCACAGCAACAGAAAGTCAGGCTAGGATACCTAGCACGCATAAAGCCTTGGGTTCAATCCCCAGTACCACATGAATTAGGTATGGTGGTACATACATATCTGTAATTCCAGCCTTTGGGAGATGGAGGCAGCAGAATCAGGAGTTAGATCATTCTCAGCCACGTGGGGAGTTGGAGATCAGCGTGGCCTCGTGAGATAATAAAAAATATTAATAACCAAGCAAAAAGTCTAGGTGACAGCTAAAGGAGTCAACAATGTGGAGTTAGTTGCCCTAAAAGAAGTTGTGAGATGAAAGGACGGCTCACAGGTTAAGAGCACTAGTTGCTCTTGCAGAGACCTTGGTCCCCAGCATCCACGTGGTGACTCACGGTCATCCATACCTCCAGTTCCAGGACATCTGATGCCCTCTTCTGACCTTTGAAGGCACCAGGCATGCACGTGGTACACATACATGTAGGCCAAACATACACATAAAAATAACATTTTTTTCTTTGTCTTTTTTTTTTTTTTTTTTTTTTTTTTTTTTTTTTTTTTTTACAACAGGCTTTCTCTGTGTAGCCCTGGCTGTCCTGGAACTCAATCTGTAGAGCAGGCTGGCCTTGAACTCACAGAGAGCTGCCTGCCTCTGCCTCCCGAGTGGTGGGATTAAAGCTGTGCTCCAGTACAGCCCAGCTTAAAATTAAAATTTTTAAAATAAAACTAAAAGTTACCATTGAATTCAGAATATAGCATAAAACATTTTTAAAATTCAGTTAAGGGTCTGGAGAGATGGCTCAGTGGTTAAGAGCACTGACTGCTCTTCCAGAGGTCCTGAGTTCAATTCCCAGCAACCACATGGTGGCTCACAAACATCTGCAATGGGGTCTGATGCCCTCTTCTGGTGTCTCTGAAGAGAGCAATGATGAATACATAAAATTAAATAAATAAATCTTAATACAAAATTTCAGTTAGAAAGGTAACGTGAAGGTAGCACTTGCTTTTCTGTTGCTGCAATGGGATACAATGAACAAGGAAACTCATATAGTCAGCGGGAGTTAATTTTGGCTAAGAGTTCTGAAGGATAAGAGTCTATTCCATCACGGTGGGCAGGCAAGGCAGGTAGTGACAGGAACCATGGGCAGGAACAGGAAGCTGAAAGCTCAAACAAGCACGAAGCAGACAGTGTGAACTAGAAGTTCAGGGAGGCCTTTAATCTTAAAGCCTGGTCTCAGTGACAGACTTCCTCCAGCACCTCAACCTCCCCAAACAGTGCTACTAGCTGGGGACCAAGTGCCCCTCCCCCCCAGACTGTGGAGGACACTTCTCATTCAAGCTACCACAGTGAGCAACACATTTACTATTTTTGTGTTTAATATATTGATTCACAGTATGTGGTAGAGGTATAAAGCAGAATCAGAGAGTGAGGAAAAGATAACCTGACAAGCCTGGTTACTTCTGTGAGCAGGAGAAATGTACCCTACCTAGACTGTGTGAGTTGAGGGTGAGGGGCCTTGTTTTTTTTTTTTTTTTTTTTTTTATTAAACCTAGATTGGTCATGAAATCATAGAAGTTCCTATGACTACGGTGATTCAAAACTTCCATATACACATGTGTATGTGTGTGAACTTGAGTGTGTTTGCTTTGAATGTCCCTGGAGGCTAACTCTCACAGGAAGAAAAGAATTCTGGGCTTGAAATGCTCACAGACCATCGGGCTGTTGTAGGTATTACAGTTTGCTGCCTTTTTCTAGTTTGTTAATCTAACGACCCAGACACTAACTGTTTGGCAGGCAAACCTGGACTTTACAGAGGTGAACTCAAGCCCCAGCAGAATATCTAATCTTAAAATCGTTTCCTCTTCATCCTATGAGCTGGCTTTTTGTTCCTTGGGTTGATCTGGAGCAGCACAAACTGACCTCATAAACTAAGATAACATTGTGCCAGAGGGGGAGCTGGGGTGTGTGTGTGTGTGTGTGTGTGTGTGTGTGTGTGTGTGTGTGTGTGTGTCTGGAGGGAGACTGAGACTAAAGTAGTGGCTCTTGGTGAGGGAGGCATCCTGTCTTCAACAAGTGAGGTTCCCAAGGACAAGCACTCTCCATGACTCTGTCTTTGCTGGGAAATTAAAACTGCTCCCTCTGTACTGAGGACTTACCTAGGCCTCTCACACACACAAGGCTAACAATCTACACTAAGCTGTATCCCTGGCCCCTCTGTTTTACTACATTTTGAGACATTGACTCACTAAGTTACCAGGACTGGCTTTGAATTTGTGGTCCTTCTGCCTTAGCCTCCTAAGTATGTGGGATTTACAGACCAAATGCTCCATTTTCTTTGTTGTTTAATTTGCTTTGCCTCCTACTGAGTTGGTCTCCTTTACTCTTTTAGTAAGCTCTTCCCACAACACCCTGCTGTGATGAAATGTGTCAGGTCCTGATACAAACACCGTACTGCTAGTACTGCTCGTACTGCTCGGAGCACAGTCCTTTCCCTTCGCTGCAACGCAGAACACAACTTGACTCTCCACACTCAGGTCTCAGAAGTGCTTTCCGCTGCACCAGTTATCTGAAGTGTCTTAGCTCTCTAGTGGCTCTTAAGCCAGGCTCCATTTTTTTTTTTTTTTCAGAAATACAACAGAATGGGTCTGTTTAATCATGATAAACCAGGCTTCGTTCTCCCGAGCAAGCTCAAGCACTTCGGCAAGCATGTGCCACAATGCACAAGAGGAGGGCTGACCCACAGGAGCCAGCTCTCCCTAGGTAGAGGACCAAAGGATCCAGTTCAGCTTGTTGTGGTTGGCAGCACTTAGCAGCAAGCACCCTCATCTGCTGAGCTGTCTCTCTAAACCCAAGGGTTTTTTTTTTTGTTTGTTTTAATTTGGTTTGACTTTTTAATTATTATTTTTTCTTTATTAATTTTTGTTGTATGAATGTTTTGCCTACATGTATATCTTTTGATATACGTGTGCCTGGTTCCTGTGGAGGTCAGAAGAGGGCATCAGATCCCCTAGAACAGGAGTTACAGGTGGCTGTGAGCCACTGTACAGTGCTGGGAATCGAACCTAGGTCCTCTGCAAGAGCAACCAGTGTTCTTAATCTCTGAGCCATGTCTCCAGCCCCGACTTTTTATTATTAATGTTTAGAGTTGCTTGCCCACCGGCACATGACACATGAATATTCCCACAGTTCTCGTGTCACTTCTGTTTACTTTGATGCTTTATGTCACATGCATTTTTTAAAAATTGTGTAGTAAATATGCACTTCTTTTCTCTATGGCTTTTGGATTTCTTACCAACCTTCTGGCCTCCTCTGTCTCATACCATACAGGTTATACACACTCGCACCCCTTCCTTGGCTTTGGTTTTTATATTTAGGTCCTTAATCTAGATTTTTTTCTCTTATGTAATATGGTATGTATGGTTTACCTAAATGCACAGACTCTGTTAAGTAAATGTTATTATAAGATAAAAAATTTCTTGTACACGCTTGGACGTTTCCAGTCTCTCGGGTCCTTCTGTGTTCGCTCATGTGCTGATAACTCAAGGTGTCCTTTCATTTCTGTCTCAAAAGTTTCTTGGTTATTTTTGGATATTTATTCTCTTCATAACAATTTTTATGATTCCCAATGGGTTTAAACTGAAAATTATTTTAAACATAGCTATTAACTGAAGAGGGAAAGATAATTCTATATTAATTTTTCTCTTTCATTATCATGGTATCTTTAGAATATGTTTGTGGTGGTTTGAATGGGAACTGTCCCCATAGGTTCAAAGAGACTAGTGCTACTGAGAGGTGTGGCCTTGTTGGAGGGGGCATGGGGTGGGATTTGAGGTTTCAGAAGCTCAAGCCAGGCCATGTCTCTCTCTCTCTCTCTCTCTCTCTCTCTCTCTCTCTCTCTCTCTCTCTCTCTCTCTCTCCCTTCTGCCCACTGATTCAGATAGAGAACTCTCAACTACTTCTCCAGCACCATGCCTGCCTGCATGCCTCCAGGACAATAATGGACTAAACCTCTGAACCTGTAAGTCAGCCCCTTTGTAATGTCAGTCGTTTTCAAGAGTTGTCTTGGCCATGGTGTCTCTTGATGGCAATGGAACACTAACACAAGTGTTCTATTCTCTATGATACTTTATAGTACTTTATATATTCTGCTTGTAGATACTATGTTTTTTACTATTCAGTTAATTCTTGAGTATAATTTTTCTTGCCCTTTAATAAATGGGGTCGTGTGTGTGTGTGTGTGTGTGTGTGTGTGTGTGTGTGTACATATATGCACATGTGGATACACAGAAGATAGGGTCTCACTCACTATGTAGTCCTGGCTGTCCTGGAACTAGCTATATGAGTTAGGCTGGCCTTGAACTCACAGAGATGCTCCTGCCTCTGCCTCCAAAGTACTAAGATTAACCATCACAATAGGTTCTTTGTTGTTGTTGTTCATTGTTGTTAACGTTTAAATTCTCTGTAACTTACATATTAAGATACAGAGACAAGCTGGGCAGTGGTGGCGCATGCCTTTAATCCCAGCACTTGGGAGGCAGAGGCAGGAGGATTTCTGAGTTCAAGGCCAGCCTGGTCTACAGAGTGAGTTCCAGGACAGCCAGGACTACACAGAGAAACCCTGTCTCGAAAAACAAAAACAAAACAAAACAAAAAAACAAAACAAAACAAAAAGATACAGAGGGGGGAAAAAGGCTTTGTGGTGTGTGTGCATGTGTGTGTGTATGTGTGTGAGAGAGTTTTAGAGAAACTAGACTAAAAGTCAATCTTTATTTATCTATGTATTCATTGTGCTTCTGATTCACTTAGCCTGTTGTTATGCAAAAATAGGTGTGCTAAAGAAATTATTATAAGATACAAGAAGTAAAGGAAAACCAATGAATGGCAGCCATTGAAGAAACCCACTTCTGCCTTTTCATAATACCCAGGGGTACTGACTGAGCAAGTAACTCAGAAAAGGCATCTCATTCTATTTAGTCACTGCACTCAGAAACAGAGCCAGCATACTTAATCTACAAGGCAGCGCCTGATGCCATCTGTGTGACTAGATCAATAGTAAAGTAAGAGTGTGTATGTCTGGAGAACTTTATGAAAAACAAAATATGAACTTGGGTGTTGTCATCTTTACCCTCAGTGGGTTAAATGGTCCTCTACCGAGAGTGGTCACACACAAGCTAGGCTATTAGTCTGGGAGTCGTGGAAACAGTGAAACGCTTCGGAAGGATGAAGGGAAATGCTTGGCATGGTGCAGCCTCTATACTCTGAGCTGAATATAGAGCTGAACAAAGCCCTGCAGGAGGTGCTATTATGACAGGTAGGTTCCCCAAGCAACCTATGGATTCCAGTGGCTCCTGCCATCCTTACTCCTAAGGGGAGAAGTCTAACCAGTTGGTGACAATGGAGAAAGGGTCTCTTCAGTCCACAAGAAAACTCCAAGGGAAATTACCCCAAGGACACACGATCTGAGCAAGGCTCAGGTATCCAACTCAAGCTATTTGCCTTACTGATTGGGCAGATCACAGCGGATACAGGATTTTTTCCTGCATCTTCTTCCTTCCTGGCTCCGTTCCATTCCAAACCCGTAACTCCAGAATGGCTAAAAGATTTAAATAATGGAGACTGTCCAAAGAGATTAATCATTATTTAATGGGAATATATCACGATTCAAGGTTTTAAAAAAAATATTGATTCAGAAGAAAAAACAATCAATGTCTAGTAAGAGGGCTTGCTTTTTAAAGGGGCCATTTATTAAGATAAGCTTTGGGGTTCTTTGTACCCAACTTAGTGTCTCACTCTGCAGCTATAGAAAAGTAAAGTTCTCAATGATCTCAACCAGGAAGTTGGATAGACACTGTGCTAACAAGGAAGGACACTGAATCAAAACCATTTACAAAGATTTTCTCGACAACGTGCTGAAGAGCCTAAAAGACTCAGAACATTGATTTTTTACTGTTACAACATCAAACTGCTGAATAATTATCACACACCATTAAATTTCATTTCAGTACAATGTTTTCAGAATGCTTCCCTTTACCAATACATGCAAAGAATAAATAAAGTAATCACCATGCCTGCAACATCTCACGCAAGGTTAGAAAAAGAAAATCGGCATTATCATTTAGAAAAGGTCAATGTAAAGACGCAGCAGAGAAGGTAGTTAAGAAACAGCTCCTGGTGAGCTTAGTCGATTCAGAACATGGGACTGAAGTCTGGACGAAGCTAGTCTGGATGTTATGAGATAGCAACTTCCCAACTGACAGGTATCAAAATGATAAACCATACACCTGAGTTTTTAAGCTGTGAATTCTGAGGTTCATTGTCCCCTTGGGACGAGAGTTGTTCTGAACACAAATGGAAGAACAAATTTAGATCTGTAGTGAGCAAGGCACTGACCTGTAGGATATAGAGTATGAGGGCTGGCAGTGCAACCCAGCTGTGCAGACTGTACATGTGGGGGATTTTTCGGACATCGTGGTACTCAAACACGGCCACCACGGAGATGATGGCGAGGATGGCAGCCACAGCATTTAACCCTGCGTGGATGGATTTCATCAAGAGCTTGCTGCACTTCCAGGTCCATGGCAGTCTGTACACGATGATGGCTAAGGAAACAAAGTATTTTAAAAATAGACACAAATAGACATTTGGCCCACTGGACAGTTTTGTTTCTGAGGAATGCTCCCCCCCTTGGCTTCTGCTTCTCTCAGCCTTCCCCTCTTTCTGTACGTCTTCTCAGTCTCCCATGCTGTCACCTCATCCCTGAGTGTAGGCCCCAAAGAAATAGATACATGCATTCACCAGCAGACACCACTGTTAGCACCAACATTTACTGAAATGGCTCAGAAGGACAAAGCACTTGTCGCCAAGCCTGATGACCTGAGTTCAATCCCCAGGGCCCACATAGTGGAAAAAGACAAGTTGTACTCTCATCTGGACAATTGTGCCCTGCACCACATTCCCCATGCATACCTATGGAGAAAGGGAGGGAGGGAGGAAGGGAGGGAGGGAGGGAGGGAGGGAGGGAGGAGGAGGAGGAGGAGGAGGAGGAGGGAGAGACACAGGGACAAGAGAAGGAGGGAGATTACACATCCATTCCCTGGTTTAACATCATTACACACACACACACACACACACACACACAATCAAAAACAATTGTACTTCTAGTGAAGCATTTGATTCTTCCCAGTACTACAGATAACAGAGGAATGTGCCAGAACTTCACATAAAACTGAAACCTACATCTCATTAATTGTTAAAACTTGCTTCTTTCTCCCCTTTTCCATTATTTCTCTCAAAACTTGACTTTTGAACCATCTGTGTTCATGCAAAAGTGTGTTTCTTTTGTAGGTTGTTATTTTGTTGAGAGCCAGAATCTGACTATTATTACACAGGCTGCTCTTGAACTCCTGACCTCAAGAAATACTCTTGCCTGAGCTCTCAGGTGGCAAGTAGTTTAAAACTGGTTGCATACTAACTTTCCTTCTCTGATACTTGTCCGATAATGGCATGGTCGAGCACACCTAATCCCTCACTGGTGACTGTGGTCTTCAACACAGTTCCTACTATTTACCTAAGGGAAAGCCATGAGGCAGTTCTGAAGTGGATACATGCTTGCCACTGGCCAAAATGGAAGTAGACAATTACAAGTATAGAGTCTTTGTGGTTCTTCTTACCACTTTTTTGTTTCCACTAAGGTTAGGGTGCCTCTGACCTTCCCTCTCTATCCATCCGCCTGCCTTATGCTCGATTCTCATCAGCTGTAAGTTCTAGCTTAATGTTATCTTCTTATGTTGTCCCAATCTTAACATGCATTACCTGGGTGGTAAGAGCAGAGGGAGTGTGTGTGTGTGTGTGTGTGTGTGTGTGTGTGTGTGTGTGTGTGATGTTCTGTGTGGCTGAAAGGATTCTTTATAGTTTTAATGTTAAAAGATGGTTTTTGTAGCTTGCAAACCCAGTAGCCAGTTATGCTCAACTAGTCTTCATGGCCAGCTGTGGTGCAAACCACAGAAGTGTTTTCCACATCTGCCCTGGCTCCCCACATCTGTCCAGGCTTCCCAGAGGCTCTGCTGCACAGCTGAGTGTGTTCAAAGGGCGAACAAGTGAAGGGTGGCCAGGAATGCTGTATTTTCAAATGCTGTTTACACATTTTCCAAAAATATATAAATATCCAAAATACCATGCATTTAAAGACTAATGAGTGAGCTTAATAAATCAGACCACATTTGTTAAACAGGAAGTTCCCCCTGTCCCCAACAGCTGTAAGACTGCCTAGAGTGGACTGTAGCTGCTTTTGCTCTTTGTGTGAACCTAGACTCCAGTCCAGAGGTTCAGTGAGAAGGCAGGAGATGGGGTAGGGGTGGTGTGAAGAAAACCAGGGTTGAGCTGGGGCTCTGACCACTCCCTTCAGGCATCAAGGGGAAGGTGAAGCTTGCCTGAGACAGACACTTCAAGTGCCTTCAGAGGAAAAGCAATGGATGGCAGAACACGCTACCCTAAAAAAATGTTAAAAAGGAGGAGGGAACTCATAACTGTGTGTAATTTTTCTCAAGTCTAAGAAGATGAAAAGACAGTCATTTGGGTTTAATCATTACAAAATTTATTAGATCCTAGTTGTACAATCAAAACTCAGGGATATAAGGCAATATACACTCTCTAGGAGGTGGTCTCTGGTTTGACACCAACTTTCTTCCCATACACAGTTATTTAACACACACACACACACAAATAGCACCCACCAGTCAAAATCTCAGGACAAAATTCAATGCAGACACAAACGCTAGTTTATGTAAGATCTAATGTAGCCTTCAAATAAATAAAATGCATTCTGCTCTTGGGCCCACTTCAGCATGAGGAGAATTTAAAATTAGGAGTAAGCCATTGAGTCTGAAGTACACTGGAGTTTTCAATCACTTGTGCGAGGTCTCCTTAAGCATTGTGGGCCATTACACTCTCCTTCCCACTTAAAGTATCATTTTCCCTTCTGACAGAATGTTCAGAGCGGCAGCATCCATCCTTAGAACGCACTTCCCTGTGCACCCACACCTTACCAGATCCTATTCAGAGGATCTCAACTTTAAACGGGAGCAAAGAGCCCTCTTTAAAATCCTGCAGTGGCTAAAGCAACCTGGGGGAGTTTGCCACGCACACGAAACTGAGAAACTGAAATGAAGACAGTGATGTGGGCAAGTGCGGTTAGGCTCAGCATCTGGCTCGATGTGACTGAAATTGCAAAGGCAGATGTTTAGTAGCAAATTTATGTATGAAAAGGATCAGAAAAGGATTAGTCAGTCGGAGAGACATTTTTAAATATTGAGGAGCAGTTTTTTTTCTTTTTATCCCTATCTTTATTTTATGTGCTTGGGTATTTTGCTTGCACCTGTGTCTCAGCACTTGTGCAGGAAGTGCTTAAGGAGACCGGAGGAAGGGATTGGATCCTCTGGAACCGGAGTTACAGACAGCTGTTAGCCACTATATGGGTGCTGAAAACTGTACCCCAGTCCTCTGGAAGAACAAACTGCGCTCTTAAACACCGAGCCATTTCTTCAGCTCCCATCCAGGAGTTTTATGTCATTATGGCTGTATTTTCTTGCATCTCATACCAATTTTATTACACATTAGAAAAAGAGCTAGGCCTGGTCTAACCCAGGTGCTTGACCATAGCCAGGTTTCTGATTGGTCAAATGAGGAGTTGAATGTATTATCCCAGCCAGTTCTAAGCATTAAGGAATCACTGCAACCCTACAGTTAACTGGCCGAGAACTTGGTTTGTAGACCAGGCTGACCTTGAACTTGCAGAGATCTTCCTGCCTCTGCCCTTCGAGTGCTCAGATTTAAAGGGTATCTATCACCATACCAGCTATAACCTACATTCTTAAAAAAAAAGTCATTATTTATCTCTAACCAAATAAAATGTGAACAACTTATAGAAAAGACACATCTACCTTCCTTCCTTTCTTCCCTCCCTCCTTCCTTCCTATACTAAGGATTCAACCCACGATATGCTGAGCAAGAACTCTACTGATGATGCCCATTTCCAGCCACTGCTCGTGTTTATACAACATTTGGCATTCAGCAGATGCACACACACACACACACACACACACACACACACACACACACTTTAGGCATGGTGGCACACTACAGTTGTCCCAGCCCCCAGAACACAGAGGTAGGAGGATTACTGCAAGTTCGAGGCTAGCTTGGTCTGCAAAGAGAGTTGCAGGAAGCCAGGGTTACATAGGGAAACCCTGTCTCAAAAAACAAAGAAATGCCAGTCAACTGACTGGGATAATACACGAGACACTGAGTTAAGAAAAGAGTAAACTCTGGAAAGAATAGTCAAAGGCTGTCATCATTTCAGCCTTTTTATAATTTCAAGAAATTCACCATGTGCCAGAAAACTATGAAGAGAAAGATTTCTAGTCTGTTGTTGTTAGATGGGAATGGCTGAAGCTGATGTAAGGACATTTTAAAGAGGCCTTGAAGACACAGACAGGAACTCAGATGTTTTATTCCTCAACACACAGGTGAGCTTGTCATTTCCTTGATTTGTTTACTTTTAGTTTGAGCAAGTTTTCTCCCCTTTAAAACATTTTAATTTTATTTTTTATTTATTTTTTATTTCATGTGCATGTATGTCAGTGTAAAGGTGTCCAATCCCCTACAACTAGAATTACAAACTGCCATGTGGGTACTGGGAATTGAACCCAGGTCCTCTTGAACAACAGCAGCCAGTGCTCTTAACTGTGGAGCTATCTCTCCAGAATCTATTACTTTTAATTATGTGTAGGCATGTGCAGGTGAGTGTGGGTGCCCACAAAGCCAGATGAGCTGGGTCCGCCAGGAGCTGGAGGTATAGACACTTATGAGCCATCAAATGAGATTTCTGGGAATCACACTTGGCCCCTCGAGAAGAGCAGTATGTGCTCTTAACTGCCAGGCCCTCTTGGACCACTTTTAAAATATCTGGACTCTCTTGGCAAAATGGGAGGACCTGGCAGCTATGGATTGGCATCCCCACATCCCCACACGCCCCTGTTGCTAAGGGAGAGTTCCTGTTCTGCCAGGCCTCTGCACTTCAGTCCCCACCTCTCCATTCATCCCTATATTTGGCTGCATGAGGATTCGACCTGGGGTCACTTGTCTTCATAAGAGTCGCTTGTTACCAGTGGTATTAGGCAACGCCACTTCCAATAAAATCCCCTGGCTGTAATCCAGGGCTATACTTTGAGAACAAAAAAATCCCCATAAAGTCTTGATGAGAATGGCAATACTTTGGGTTTCCCAGAGAGCAGTGGTAGCTGCTATATCTTGTGTTTGTTTCCTAAGGCTACTGTGACAAGTTACCACAAACTTAGTAGTTTAAAAGAACCAAAATTTGGGGCTTTAGAGATGGCTTAGTGATTAAGAGCACTTGGTGCTCTAATGACAGTTTCAAGGGATGTAATACCCTTCTGACCTCCTCAGGTACCAGGTTTGTCTGTGGAATACACACGTGTGTGCATGCAAAAGTCTCACACACATTAGATAGATAGATAGATAGATAGATAGATAGATAGATAGATAGATAGATAGATGAACTAATTAATCATTTAAAAAAGGAGAACCAAAATTTGGACCAGCAAATGTTCTAGTGGGAAAAGGAGCCTGTAGCCAAGACCAACCATCTGATTTTAATTCCTAAGACCCACATGGTGGAAGGAAAGAACTGACTTCCACATACACTCAATCTCTCTCTCTCTCTCTCTCTCTCTCTCTCTCTCTCTCTCTCTCTCTCTCTCTCTCTCTCACACACACACACACACACACACACACACACACACACACACACAGTCAAAACATTGATGACCTTGCTTCCTCAGGAGGATCCAGGAGAGAGCACTGTCTCTTAGCAGCTCAAATGCCCAGGATCCGTGGTGTTCCTCAACTTGCAGACCCACCATGCCAATCTCTACCCCGAACTTCCCCTGGCCTTCCTTTTGAGACTTTGCCTCTGACCTCCTTAGCTTCCTCTAACAGAAGAAATGAGTGACTGAACGTGTCGCCAGTCAAGGATGAGCTCTTTTAAGGGCCTTAGTTACATCTGCAAACACTGTAGGATTGGGATTTATCTTTTGGAAGCCACTTTTCAGCCTCTAAATAATCTTTGAGGAGCCAGGTCTATACAGCGTGGATGATGATGGTTCCTGTGGGGCGTGAGGAGTTTAAGACCTGATCCCTCCAGTATGGGCATGCTCTCCCAGTATTTGAGCTGTCACTGGGAAAATGAATGTGCGGGTGACTAAAGAAGACTGTGTGGGTAGCTACATGGACTATTGCCTCCCAGGTACCTGTTGTGGAATGTTGTAACCTCTGACTCCTACCTATGTCCCACTGAGCTAGCTGGTTTCCATAGTGACCCCAAAGGTCACCTGTGTAGCAGAGGGATGCAAAGTTTGACTGGAGAAGGTTCTAGAAAGAAGAGAAGGAAAGGAATCGTCGACATACATTTCAAGTTCTATGGAAACACACATACACACGCATACACACACACACACAATGAGGCAGCTGCCAGAAAAGGATACAGGGTCTAGAGTGTGGGGGGGTTGGTGTTTAGGGTTTATTTACTTACTTATGTAGGGTGTGTTTTGTCTGCATGTATGTATGTGTGCTACATATATGCCTGGTCCTCTCACAGACAAGAACAAGGTGTCAGACTCACAAGAACTGGAGCTAACAGAGGGTTGGTGAATCACTGCTGTGGTGTTCTGAGACTGAATCCAGGTCCTCTGGGTTCTGACCACTGAACAATCCATCCAGTCCCCCGAGGGTGTGAGTTTTTGAAGACGATAGATATAAAATGTTGGAGCTGTGCCAACAGGGGTAGAAATGAACAATTCAAAGTGGGAGAGTTGATGTGAAGCGCTCTGCGGTTGCGCAGGCAAGAGGAGAAGAGGCTCAGACAGGACTCAGGCAGCCACAGGCTAGTGACCAAGAAACCTGGGGACAAAGATGCTTTCCCATTAGAACAGGGCTCCTTTCTTCCCTGGGTTTGGCTAAGTGGTGTTTCTAAACTGCTGAACAATCGCTAGGCATGAGGGATGGGACTTTTACTTTACATGCGGCTATTATTATCATTACAAACGAGTGGCTGTAAAATTGCATTTTGTTACTAACGATTTAATGATGAGACAGGAATAACTCGCTCAACAGTTATTTATTGCCAGGAGTGTAGCTCAGTGGCCAAGCACTTGAGTGGCATATATAAAGGCCTGGATTTGTTCCCAGCACAGAAAAAAAAAAAAAAAAAAAAAAAAAAAAAAAAAAAAAAAAAAAAAAAAAAAAAAAAAAGAAAAGAAAAAAAAAGAAAAGAAAGAAAGAATTTTCTAATAAACTAGAGGCAGAGGCTTGGAATGCATCTCAGTAGTAGAACATTTGCCCAGCATGTACAAGGCCTGGAATTCACTCTCCAAAATCATGGGCAGAAAATAACAGGGAAAAAAACCCCAAAACTACTGACCTATCATGTATTTCTAGGTGCTAAGAATACAGCAGGAACAAAATAATTATATTTAAAGTACTTTCTTGGTTCCATTATTAAGTGACTCACATGTGAGTGTTTGTAACTAAAGCATGTTTTAAGGTGCTTTGGACTGTCACTTCATGCTATGTGACACTCCCATTTCCCAGGTTCTGATAGACTTGTCATCAAGGCTTCTTCCCAGATGCCTTCTGGAGAAGTAATTTGAGGATTTTTTTTTTCTATTATCTTCTTTGCCGGGGTTTAGTCCATGAGCTTTTTCAAATACGTTTAAGTGATCTTGGAATTGGTCACTTAAAGTTACATTAGGAGGATATTCCAACTGCCTTTAGTAACTGCTCTTTCTTTCTTTCTTTCTTTCTTTCTTTCTTTCTTTCTTTCTTTTATCTTTTAAATGTTACTTAAATGTAGTTAAATTCTCTCACAAAACCAATCTGAGATCATTAAGCTATTTAATTTCTCTCCCTTCAGCTTCTATCACAAAGGCAGTTTGCACATACAGAGAGGAAGGAGTGTAGAGTTGCCAAGACCTCTTTTCACTAATGTAGACGCCTGAATTTTCCACTTTTCACTAAAGAATCCATTCCAGCACGCTGACCCTTTAAAAAGGTCAGCTGCCACTTGGAGAGTGTTCAATTGTTTCCCTCTGCAGTCTTCTTTACAACAGCCAGTTTCTCTGGTTTCCCTGAAGTATTTTTATTTCACAGGAAGCAGTTGCTTTAGAGAAGCACAATGCCTTGTCTAAACTCTTCCTCATTCATGTCATAGTGTGGCTAGATCTCACATTAGTTTGGGTTTTTATTTAGCTGACAGTGATGGACACACCTGTAGTTGGTGGATGGCATGCACCTATAGTCTCAGGACTTGGAGAGCTCTAACAAGGAGATCCCTTGTACAGGAATTCAAGACCAGTCTAGACACCATAACAAGTGTGTTTTATTTTTTCAGAATACCTATTATACCCCAATAACTATTATACTTTAGGAATACATATATTTCCATAAGCATGTCTGGTATGTGAGAGGGTCAGAGGGGAAAGATTTACCTTTTTGCTTATTTTTAAGATATTTTGTTATGTGTAGTTTGCTTGCTTATATGTATACCTATCACATGCATGCCTGGCACCCATGGCGTTCAGAAGAGGGTTAGGATCTACTGTAATAGCAGTTACAGATGGTCGGGAGTCATCATGTGGGCGTTGGGAATTGAGCCCAGGTCCTTTGGAGGAGCAGCCAGTGCTCTTAACAACACAGCCTCATCTTTATAGCTTCTTCCTGCCGCTTACTCCATTCATAAAGGTTCCAAGGATCCATTCTTATTCTTAACAGTTTCAAAACCTGTTTGCTTAACACATATGTAAAGTACTTTAAACTTATAGCGGTGATTGTGTATTTGCTATCCCTGCATCATCTCCAAATACCAGTGTATAGGAGGTACAGAATAGATTATATCACCTCCTCTACTATAAATATAACATCTCAGAGCATAAAAATCTCTGAAGCAATTACACACAATAAAACACCCTGCGACAACATGGGTAGTGTTTGACCTGTGTTCCCTCATAGCTTCTAAAGTCAACTTCAGATGTCTCTAGAGGGTTTAGGATGGTTCAATAGTTTTTCTGACTTTACAGTGGCTTAAAATCCCTGTGGACTCAGTAGACACTGTATTTGAAGTTTTGATGTATCTAATCTGATTTTGATCTGGGCAGTGGCAAAGAGCTAGCCATTCAATCACAATGATATAAACAGTAACACTCTGCAGTATACAGTGGCTAAGCCACGAGTCAGGAGTAGCAAATGCATCCTCAACTTGCAACTTCTGGTGGGTTTATTGAGCATGTAAAATGGTTTAGATTAGCATCTGTGTTTGTTCCTTCCATTGCCACCTTCCCACTGATGGGATGAGGAGTATTTGTGGGAAGGTATGGAAGAACTAATAACTCTGCGTGTGGCTACATGTATGAAAAAGCTAGTCTATGTTCATTAACCACTTTATGAGATTAAAACGTGTTTCAAATCTAGAACCTTGTAAATGGGATTAGTCATGTTGACCAGACCAGCAGTGGAACATTAGCACAAATAGATTTCCTGAGCTTAGAAGAAACAAGTGTTGTGTAAGCAGCAGACAAAAAATTCCAGTATACCCATATACACGTTTTTTGCCCCAAAGTAAATAAACAGATTTAAATGCAAAGTTTAGAGAAAGTAGAGATCCTTTAGGAAAAGAGTTAAAATGTGCTCCAATACAAACGGACAGTCTCAAAGTATATTTTAGGTGACGTTTTGGCTTGCTACAAAGATCACTTTTCAGAAAAAAAAAAAAAGTGCCGTAAAAGTGCAGTAAGTGAAGAGCATTGCAGGAAGGGAAGTTGTTGAGAATCAGGCTCTGAAAAGAATTTCTGTGTCCACGGGTTAGCGCCTCTGCGTCGGCTTACACTCATATAAAGCATCCAGTGAAGACACAGAAGATGCTCAGGGATGCTCGTACGTTTGTGAATGTCTTCTCTTGGGTTAACTCGCCTGACAGGTAACCCGCTGTCATTGGGTTTCCCTCACCCTCAACTACAGCACTCTGTCCAAACATCTAAAGGGTCTCACGGTGTCCGAAGCTGTTCTGGGTGGATGGAAGCCATGAAGAGATGTTTGGGGCTATTTGACTAAACAGAGGATATTAACAACTCCAGCAGAACCAAAGAGTTCCACCGTGAAGAAAAGAGCTTCTGGTGGTTGGAACTTTGGAACTTGGATATGTTTTTCTCATTTTAGGGTAGTGGCCAAATGGCTGGGAACTATGCAACGAAATGGCTTGGATGCCTACCTCACACCACAGAAGCTGGGCATTAGTAATACCTTCCCTTATATTTCCATGGAAGAAGGCTGGCCACACTTGCTAGAGGCTGTAGCACCGGTTTAAAGCAGGCGGGGAGAGGTGCGGACGACTCACACAAAAACATTTTTCTTTAGGAATGAAGCCAGTGCTTCTGTGTTTGCTTATTTGTGGGACTTTCGGTATTGGTGAAGAAGGCCTATTCAGAAGCCAGGCTGCTAGAACCTGTTCCGAGCCTCTCAAACAGTTTGTGCTAAGCAACCCCTGCACAACAGCTTTGCTTTTCTGAATGCATTCTCAATGTCCCCGCCTTTTTGGAAAAGTGAAATCTGCTGTGGCACATTAGCTGAAGGAGACAGTCAAAACGATGAGCGGCATTGCGTAGCAACGAGAGAGAGAGAGAGAGAGAGAGAGAGAGAGAGAGAGAGAGAGAGAGGGAGGGAGGGAGGGAGGGAGGGAGGGAGGGAGGGAGGGAGGGAGGGAGGGAGAGAGAGAGAGAGAGAGAGAGAGAGAGAGAGAGAGAGAGAGAGAGAGAGAGAGAGAGAGAGAGAGAGACTGGCGGTTCTATACTGCAGCTCGGCAGCCAGCAAACCGGACCGGACCCGGGGCGTCCAGCCGTCCCTCGGGGCCACGCTCTGCCCGCATCTCCCTGTCAGATTCAAGACCGCAAAACTCCGCTAAGAAACTTTCGCCACATCAACAAGTGGAGCGCAGCCAGGCTGCAGCCAGTGACCGATCCGATCGAGGTGCCCGGTGCTCGGGAGGAAAGGACAGGAGAGAGGATGGAGAGATGCTAGCTGAGGATGCTGCTCAGAGACTTGGGCTTCCCTCCTTCCTCCCTGCCTAGGAGATCTGAAGCAAGTTCAAAGGCAGGCCTCGCTGCTAGGGTTTCGGGATTCTGACTGCGCAGGCCCTGCCTACAGGAGTAACCTTCCCTAGTTTCGTGGATTCCTTGGAATTCACGACTGTGTCCGGGTCCCCATCGCGTAGTGACCCCGCCACCCCTCTCGAGGGCCCCCATACCTATGCCCTGGATGAAGACGAAGCCGGTCACCGCCAGCACCGGGTGCCAGTTAAACTCGAGCGCGCCGCCGTCCCAGCCAAGCCCCTCTCGGAAGTGCAGGACCCAGATGAGCACGAAGAGCACCGACAGGAAGCCCACGAGCAGCGCGGACACCAGCAGCCCCAGGAAGCCCCGGTAGCCCTCCATGGCCATCAGTACCCCATGCTCCACGAGAGCCTGCTGGAGAACTTAGCGTTGCGGCCGTGGCCTCGGGGTACTGGCCGAGCGGTGGGGCCGGGGCGGCGACTCCTAGGCGCCGTCTCCGCCCGTGGGGAGGGGCTTTCTCGGGGTAACAGGCTGTGGGGCCTCCCGGGGGTGCCGCCGCGGGCACAAGCTCGAGACGGTCACAGCCCTACCCCCCATCCCCCACTCCGATCACGCGGCCGCACCGTGAGCTCTGGCTGCGTGGTGGCCACCACCTGATGAAGCATCCAACCTCCTAGAGTGTGAGTCAGTTCCTGACCAAAACTGCGCCCAGGAGCTCAAACCCACCACTTTCCTTGAACTCTTCGCGCCTTGCTTCCTTATTCATAGGGAGGGCCATGGTACACACTCTTTTGTGACCACAGAGAGATCCATTGGAAGTAGTAATGCCTGCGGTTGTAGTTAATGAAGCTTCCTGACCCCCCCAGAGGGTCTGCTGGTGAAGGCAACAGTTGTAAGGAAGCACCTAACAAGGGCTGAGACTGTAGTGGAGCTCACCTCCAACATTCAGAAGGCTGAAGCAGGAGGATAGCTACAAGTGTAAAACCACTTTAGGCTATAGAGTGAGTTTCAGCCCAGCCCAGCTACAGAGAGCCTGCCTCGTAATCAAAACAGAGAAGAGAGAAAGAGAAGGCTGAAAGCACAGCTGAGTTGGTCCCGAGGTTTGCCTAGCGCTCACGAAGACTTGGGGACAGTCCTTAGAACTGAATAAACCCGGTGCAGTGGCACACACCTTGTAATTTTACCACGGGAAAAGTAGAGGCAGGAGGATGAGACGTTTAATATCATCCCCCGTTACATGGAGAGTTTGAAGTCAGCCTGAGATGATACATGCTACCCGATCTCAATAATAATAATAATAATAATAATAATAATAATAATGGCTGGAAAAGAGAAATAACAGAATATAAGCCACCTGCAACTTGCTTTTGAGCCAGGGAAGGCAGGCAGCCGCTCCCAGGACTTGCCTGGAGTGTGGTAAGATGGGTTTAAAGATGTCTGACTGCTCAAACTAATGTGAGCCTAAACCTTAAGCCTCCCTTGAGTGACATATCTTGACAAAGAGACACGCTTCCTGCCCTTTCCCGTTATCCTTGCCCTTCTAGGTGGGACAAGAATATTGTCAGTGTTTTAAGCATTACTATCAGAAGAAAAGGGTGCTGGATACCACCGCATTTGGAAACGCTCCCTCTAGCCCTTGGAGACCTTAAAAAATATAGGAAAGGTAGTGTGTGTGTTCGAATGTGCATACGTGAGCACATGCATGTGCATGTGGCATGCTCATCAAGGAATGGTTTTTCCAAAGATAGGTTTTGAGGGCTAGCTCAGTAGGTGAAGGCAGTTGTCACTAAGTGTAATAACCTGAGTGTGGTCCAAAGAACTTATAGGTAAAAAAAAAAAAAAAAAAACCTTCTGCAAGCTGTCCTCTGACCTCCACATTCATGCTGTGCTATACACACACACACATACACACACCACCACCACCAAGTAGATGTTTAAAATTAATTTTAAAATAATAAGAAACTATAAACAATGTTTTAAAGTTTTATTTATTTAGATTTATTTATTCTTATAAGTCTGAGAGTTTTGTCTCCATGGCTATGCACCACATGCAATGCTCACAAAGGCCAGAAGAGGGCAGTGGATCCCCTGAGACTGTAGTTATAGACTACAGTTATGAACCACCATGTGGGTGCTGGGAACTGAGCCCTGGTTTTCTGGAAAAGTAGCCAGTGTGCTTGCTTAACAGCTGGGCCAGCCCTCTAGCTGGCCCCCTAAAATACTGTGTGTCTTTTAAATTAAAGGTTTTAGACCGAGGAAGTGGGGTGTCAAGGCCCTGGTAAGTTGAGCTGGATTAACAAGCAAGAGTTATGAGTCTGGCCTGTAGCCATGTTTTTATTTTTCCTTTGGTAAGGAGATTAAGCAAATAGAAGGAAGAACATTTTGTTGGGAGATTAATATGTCTATCAGGGTCTCGACAGGGAATGGACAGCATATTCAAATTGGGAAATTCATAATGGACAGGACTTTTTACATTGGTGGGCAGGGTTTTAACACTGTCCCAAGCCTACAGCAGAGAGGGTTCTTGGAGTCCAGAGAGGAAACTGGAGAGGGCAACCAGCTTGCAGGGGGTGGGGATGGGGTGGCTCAAAGGAAAACACTAGACAGGGGAGTAACTGTTCCACTGTTACCCTTCCTGCCCGTCTCCTGCAGGGGTCTCCCAGTGGCTAGGCAGAACCTAATCAGAAGCCAGGGGCTGTGATGTAGCTCTTGCAGGTCAGCTCTCCAGGGCACAGAGCAGAGCACGGGAGGGCCTAGCATGGTGGCATGTTTCTTCTAGTGTGTAAGAAGAATAGTAAGTCTATTATTCTCAACCAAAAATATTAAACATGGTGGTTTACTTTGGGAGTAAGTAGACCATATTTTTACACGTCCATCTGCCCAACTGTATTGATTGGTATTTGTTTGCTCTCCCATTCTCCACCCTTGGCCTTTTCTGTGTCCAGGAGGCTTTAGTCCACAACAGTGGTCCTCAACCTTCCTAATGCTTTGACCCTTTTATACAGTTCCTCAAGTTATGGTGACTCCCCAACCCTAAAATTACTTCCGTTGCTACTTTGTAACTACAATTTCATTACTATTATGAATTATAATGTAAATATCCATGGGTTTTGGATGGTTTTAGAGAAAAGGTCAACCTGCAGGTTGAGAACCTCTGACCTATAGCTTTCCGTGTCCTTGGCCTCCAATTGTGTGTAGTGGGTGGATGCTGCTGACAGGTTAAAGGTGGGAAAGAAGGCGGATGAGTTGATCTATATTCTTACCGCATCTCCTTGCTAGGTCTGTTTTCTTCTTTCTCTCTTTGGCTGAGACTTTCCAGTAAGCTCTCTTTGGTAGCTGTGGTTCTCATGGGAGGTCTGCAGCACCACCATGCCCCCTTGCTTCCACAGGCCTTCACTTCCTGCAGTTGCTTCTCCTTGGTTATCATCAGTCTTGCCGAGTTGCTTTAAAGTCTGTTTGCCCTTCTAAAAATATTCCATTTATTCAACCCTCTCAAGCTAAATTCTTTGTGTAAACTTAGTGTTTCCAGCTGGATCCTGAGAGATACAAATGGAAAAATACTGATCTGACAGAACTTCTACCCTAGCCCCAGTTCAGTCACCTTCAGTCCCTGAACCACTTGGTAGAAATAGAGAACAGACTCCCTACAGTTGTTCTCTGACCTGCATGTGTGCACGTGACATGTGTGCACCCCCAGACCCTATGCACACATGAAAAAAGTAAATAACAGTGTAAAACTATATGAGAAGATCAATAACTGAGAGCCAAAATCAGTCTTCCCTCCTTCATGTTGGTTTACTTAGTGTTTGACCAGTGATGGACGGCTCACGTTTTGTCTTATTGTGAATGGAGGGATACATTCATCTGGACAAAAATCAAAGACAAAACCACAGTGTCTTTCCTCCTTTTTCCTGGACAAGAGATCTGAGGATCAGAAAGTTGTCTTAGGTATGGCTCCTAAGTAGAGGACCTGCCTAGAACCCATGAGGTCCTGGGAGTCTGATCTCCAGTACTGAGAAAAGAAATGACATCCCAGATGCCCAAGGTCAAGTGACTCACAGCCGAGAGACTGTGATCTGTGATGCCAGCCGAGCCCAAGAAGTGGACAAAGGCTCCTCATGAAACACAAGGATTAGTGTTTTAAAAGCATGGAGTCGGAACCCTGCTAGTGGGTAGAATACGCTTTCATCACGGAGGCATATCAAAGACAGGCAGGCAGGTTATCTCCAGGAATGAGTTTACACTGGGAGGGGTGACTCTCTGGGTCCACAAAGCACACCAAATACCTGAGATGAATAATACCGAAAACAAGAACATACAGCTAATGCAGCTTGCAGCAGTTGTTGACAGAGAGTATTTAAAAACACATTCATGCTGACAGATGGAGGAGGTTAGAGTCTGAGATAAAGCCAGGAGTCAGCAAGGGATGGAATGCCCTGGAACATGTTTCTTATAATCAAGCTCCCACACACAAACCAAGTTTTATAAGTACACTGGGCTGCGTGGATGGGACATTACACAGTGTAAGGAACTGGGCTATGCCATTAATGAGGATTCCAAACCATAGCTTTACCTTTGGAGATTTTTATTGGGGCTTTTCCTTTGGGCTTTATAATAACAGAAGAAAGTATTTTAATGATAATCCTCCTGTCGCTGGTGCATTTTTAAAAGGGCTTTCATAGGCAGCAGCACCTCAGAAATAGTTTTCCAGAATTTGCCCTCACAGATCTCAGGGCCTTACTGATGTGTGGAAAGGATTGTGTAAGCATGAAAAAGAACTCTGGTTATAGCCCAGGGTCTCTCTCTCTCTCTCTCTCTCTCTCTCTCTCTCTCTCCATTCAAAAAATGTATTGTGTGTAGTGTGTATGTGTGTGTGTGTGTGTAAAAGAGGGAGGGAGGGAAGGAGGGAAGAAGGGAGGGAGATGGGAACAGAAATACCAGAGGACAGCTTGAGGGAATCGGTTCTTCCCTCCTTCCTGGAATTGAACTCAGGTCATCAATCTTGGCTCCTTTACCACTGAGCTATCTTGCTGGCTCCAGAGAGATGTTAGATATTTTACTAAATAAGATTTACAGGCAAACAGTTTTAACATGTCTTACTGGATCATGGGAAGGCTAAACTGTATCTCTGCTAATAGGAGAACATCTTTTTGAAGAAAAAAACCAAGTGTTCTAAATCCAGCTTTCAATTGTTCCTCAGAGCAATTCCTGTTGTTTTGCTAAGACAGTCTCTCGTTGGAACCCAGGACTCATCGGTTAGGCTGCCCTGTGAGGCCTGGGGATCTGCGTGTTTCTGTCTCTCCAGTACTGGAATTACAAGCACGTGCCAGCATGTTTGATTTCTATTTTTTGAGACAGGGTCTCCTTATGTAGCTGTGACTGTTCTGGAACTAGATATGCAGATCAGGCTGGCCTCGAACTCTGAATCTGCCTCCCAGATGCATTAAATCTGTGTGCCACCCAGGAGCCTGCTTGCTTTTAGCCTTTTTTCCTGTGGGCGCTCGGTACTGAACTCAGGTCTCCAGGTTTGTGTGACAAGTGTGTTGCTGACACTGTTCTTCCGAGCTTGGCTTTTGTTCCAAAATAACTTGGCTCCCATCAGCTTTTAGAAAACTGCTTATTGATTCTTTGTGACTGTCACATCATGCACCTCAACTCTGCGTGTGCTCTGTCCCTCTATATCTGTCCTTCACCCTTGCAACCTCCAAAAGAAAAGGAAAGATTAAAATTAAAAATTAAAAAAAAAAAAAAAACAAAGTCACCGTGGAAGCTGCGGTGTGTCATGGTGTGTCACATGGTGTACCCCTCAGTCCACACTTTTTTTACTTGCAAATGTTCATTGCAGTGAGTCGTTGGTCTGCTACACTGTCAATACTGGATCCTCACCAGGACTCCTCTCAGAAATCCTGTTGTCGTCGTCCAGTGTCATGGAGGTCCTGCAGCTTTGGATATGCAGGACTGGCTTCTTCACGCACTTCATAGATGGGGTGGGTGTTAGGGTGGACAACTCAGAGCCCTTTATCTGGGCCTGGGTGGTAGATCAGTTGGTTATCCCACTGACTCTCCTGCGCCTCCAGGCTAGCTCTCCCACTTGGCCCAGGCAAGGAGCAGGCTCCCATCATTTAAATGTTCTGTGTATGCAAGCCTAGGTTTTTGAGGTTCCAGGCAGACACTAGGAAGAGTCTGGAACAAGGCACTTGAGCTTGCTGCTAACCCACTGTGACATGCACAGGGACCAAAAACTGGGCTGTAATTTGTTAACCAGAGGTGGGACAATGGAATGATTTGATAGGTATCTTAGAAAAGCAGCCTAGAAAACGTGTTGTATCTTCCTAACGCTTCCTAATCCAGGCTGTGGAATCTGAGCTACCCTGATGCACAATCCCAAAGGAAGAAAAAGTCTATTTCTCGATTGCTTGGTTTTTGATTATGGACAGTGATTGGCATGCAGTCGGCCTACAGGGCCTGGCCAGGGCCTCAGCCAGGCTGTTGGTTGCTACAGCCTTCCTTCTTTTGGCCCTTTTCTTTTTTATACTTTCTTGCCCCAAAGACACAGACTTGCCTTCTACCAAAACCCCAGTGAGGAATCACCCCTCTCTAGCCCTGCGTGGCTCTTATGTGGGGCATTGGTGATCGTTGTTAACTTATGAAAATCGTGAATGCATATTCACCACTTAGTATATATCAGATGTGTGTTTGCATCAGATTAATGCTTATAGCCATCCCATTTTATGGGTGAGGAAACCAGACCGTAAGGGAGTTCTTAGAGCAAGAAAGTGATGGGATAATGATTCAAACTCAAGCAGTTTAGACAGAGGCCTCGCTCATAGACACTGCTCTCCTGATGATTGATTTAATGCGTTCCTTATTTGTTGGCATCAACATTTGTACTTCTAGATTTTTACTCTTCTAAAACTGCCTTCATAAATATCTTTATATATTTCTGAATGCTTTCGAGGCGAATTTCTAAATTGAAATTGCTAGATTAAAATGCTGTAATCAAATAGATACACTGTCTCACAAGAGATTGCTGCAGTTTTGCCATAACTATATCATGGTGCTCCCTCACACTATGACCAGTACAGTGTGTTACTGTTCGCTATTTTAAAGCTGTTTGCTAAGTTGATGGACATTGTAAACCGCTATGCTGCTTACTAGGCCAAGGTTACCTGTTATGGCCAGTGAGAAATTAAACCAGGCGAGGGTTGGAGGGGCCACACCAAGACAGAGGCTGTGACAAGTTTACTGAGAGCAATCAGACTTGTTATGCCCTTATCAGAAACAGAATATAGTGGCAACTGCCAGGATTAATACAGTTGTAGTTGGCAGGATAAAATGGTGTTTGAAAGCTATACAGGGTATGCAAGATTAATGTCTAAAACCAATTGTACATGCTTTCTGGACTTCCAAGAGAACATACAAAGTATGAAATACAAAGTAGCCCTCACTGCCTGAATGAGTGACTCGGTTTCTCGGGAACTAAAAGACAGTGGCCCCAGGAGCCACAGATTCAAATCTAGAAAACCTATGGTAAGTGGCTCCCAACACAGCTAGGTTAGGCCAACTCCATGTTTCCCATAACACGGCATCTCATTCCATGTATTAATTAGTGTTTTGACACTATGACAAGTATGTGTGTGGGGGGGGCGGGGTGGAAACCAATTTAAAAGGAGAAAGCATTTATATTGGCTCACAGTTTCAGAGTTTTTCTCCACAATTGGCTGACTCCACTTGGGGAAGGGGTGCTATGGTGAGGTGGAACATTATGGTGGCGAGAAATGCAGGGACAAAACTGCTCATCTTGGGGTAGCGGGGGGGGGGGGGTGGCATAAGGATATTTTCCTAGGGCATGTCCACAAGTGACTGACCTCCTTTAAATAACTCCTACCTACTTCTTTCCACCACCTCCCAGTATGCCATCATATTATAAATCCATTAAGAGATTAAACCATTGAGTCAGAATCCTTATGAGCTAATCACCTCTCGATGACTGGATCAGCCAACGGGAGACCAGACCTTCAACACGAGCAAATTCAAAGTATAACATTCTACTTTGTGTTTCTTTGTGAACAGACATTTGTCAAATATATGAAGTGAGCATTTGTGTTTACTCTTCTGTGATTGCTAGTCTTTGCTGTAATGACTGATAATGGAAAGAATGGTCCCCCCAAAAGGCGTGGTTCCCCGACAGTGTTTTAAGGGGGTGTCATGAGTCTTAACAGGGTAGGGCCTAGTGAGATGTACTAAATCCTTGAGGGCATGTTCAAAGGGATTGTGAGAGACCCCTTCATACCAGCCTGGCTGTAATATTCTTTTCCCAGTTACTATTAACATCACAGCATTACATTATTAGCAAAGTATAATAGGGAAAAAAGTTAATTCTTCACTGATCATAAGGAGACAGTTTCCACAATGATTTTCTATGGTGAGATGCAGGGAATTAATCAGGATTCTTTAAGTCATCAAAATCATTGGTATGGATCCACTGTAGTGGTACATGCTGTAATCTCAGTGCTTAAGAGAGGAAGGCAGGAAGGTCAGGAGTTCAAGGTTATCTTTAGCAATTTAGTGAGTTTGAGGTCACTTTGGAATGCATGAAACTCTTGTCTCAAAAAACCAAAACCAATAATAAAACAAATAAACAAAAAGGAAAAGGCAGGGGAAAGATGTCTGAGCGAAAAAAGTTCAGTGCAAAGAGTGTTGCAGAACCTAGGCCAGTTTCAGCATCCCCTCCTACCCAGAATGTTACTGAAACAATCTGTTTACTTATTCAACAAATGTTTATAAGCAGCAGCAAAACCAGATGCTTGACTGTCAAGGCTTTTCCCTAGCATCTGTTGCAGGTCACGAAAGGAATGAGATGAGGCCTGGGGAGATGACAGCTCAGCAGTTAAGAGTGCTGGCTCTTCCAGAGGACCTGGATTTGGTTCCTAGCACACACATGATGGCTTACCACCACCTGTTAATTCCAGTTCCAAGGATCTGACCTTCTCTTGGGGCCTCCTTGGGAACCAGGCACACACACAGTCCACAGGAGTACATGCAGACAAAACATTCATACATATAAAATGAAAGTAATATTTTTAAAAAGAAAATGAGATTTTGGCATAATAGCTTATACCTGCAATCCCTGCTTTTGGGCGACTGAAGCAGGAAGACTGACATGCGCTCCAGGCTACCCTGGGCTACACGGAATTCCAGGTTAGTGTTTAAAAATAAGACAAAAAGAGAGAAAAGTGGGAAAGTGGAAAGAGATGAAAAAGGGGGGGGGAGAAAAAAGGAAAGCAGAAAAGGAAGGAAGGAAGGAAAGAAGGAAGGAAGGAAGATGCCAGGGGCTAGAGATGTACCTTAGTTGGTTGAGTGCTTGGCTAGCGTGAATGAGGCCCTGGGTTTGACTCCCAGCACTTTATAAAACCCAGAGACACACCTACAGTCCCAGCACTCAGAAGGTAGAGGTAGAAATTTAAGGTTATCCTGGGCTACACTGTGAGCTACTGAATTTGAAGTCAGTTTGGGCTCCATGGTGCCATGTCTCCAAAACAAAACAAAACCAAGGTAAATACAAACAAACAAACACCACCACCAACAACAACAAAAGACCCCCATTACCAGGGCAATTGATAAAGTTGCAGTAGATTGAAAGGAATAAACAAGGAATATCTTCTCTTCCTGCCTTGCATCTCCACATCCCCACACGCTACAATTCCCACATCAGGGAAGGAAGCTGAGAGTTTCTCTGTGCCGTGACAGCCACCAGTCTTTGTTCTAGAGGTCAGCAGCTGGAGCAGCCAAGCTGAAACTGCTCCTCAATAGCTGTCATGTGAGGTCAAGAGGGTGGGTGGGCCTCCCAGAGTGGAGCCTGCACATGTGGTCATCAACGGGCATCCTGCCTGGGTTCTGTGTCTTTAACTGATTCACTTACTATCGGACCTGAACAACACACAGGGAACAAAGCTATCATTCATTTAACAAAATAACTCATGGTAAAAAAAAAAAAAAAAAAAAGGCAAATGAGGAGGAGCCACTATTGGTTAGAAGGTACTAAAAACGGAAACTACCACCTTCTGTGATGAGTCTTAAGAGGGGATTGTTGTTGTTGTTGCTGTTGTTGTGTTATGTGGGGTTGATGTTTGAGACTTGGTTTCCTATAGCCAAGGCTGCCCTTGAACTCCTGATCCTCCTGCCTTCACTTTCCAAGTGCTGGGGTTACAGACGTGTGTCCAGCTAGAGGGCTTTTTAAAGTCCTGAGATGACTGCCGGAGGCTGGTCAGTAGCTTTCTTCCGATTTTTCTTTACCCTGTCTGGGCCCCCTTCTGCCTCTCACCACTCTGCCCTAGTCAGGGTTCCTTTAATTGTAGAAATACCAGCCTGAAGTGGAAACTTGAGGGTTCTTTGGGAAGTCAGTTGTGTCGGATGGTGTTCGCTGGGGCAAACACATAATGGAGTATTTTTATGAAGCAGACACCAGTGAAAGGATGTTTTTGCTGAAACAGACAGGTGAAGGAACGTTTCACTGAAGTGGACACAGGGGGGATGTTTCGTTAAAGCAGGCATATGAAAGGACGTGTGATGAAGGATTCTTTGCTAACAACACGCATGTGTTGATGAGCTCCATTTGTCATAACTCCATCGAGAGAAATGGATCAGAAAACTGGTGGTGCACCAGCGGCTTCTAGCTGCTTCCTCAGACTTGGGCAAGTGGCAGAGTGATGTCAGCTGAGACAGACTCCTGTGAAGTTTTGCTAAGACAGACTCACGTGCTGAGGCAAGACCATGGAGGACACGTGATGTTTGGAGGGAGTATACATAGGACTCAATGGACAGTCATGGGTGTTTGGCTTGCTGGCATAGCTAGCTTTGCAATGCTCCTTGGTCTCAAGTCTTTGCTGATCTTTGCTTCATTGAGAGAGCCATAGCAAAGAGCATCCCGGAGACAATTTGGCTGAGGCCTGGCTGTTCCTCTGGTGGGTGCTGGGCTAGAGTGAAGGTTAAAGCATTTCAGAACCATTATTAAAAGTAGGGTGGAGGAAAAAAAAAATGTAAGCCTAGGGCAGCCTGTTCATCCAATGTGACTTATAAAGATGAGTTTGGTCTAAGACAATGCAGTGGCACAGTGGTTGCTTGGCATGTTCTGGGTTGGATTCCAGTACTCCAACTGAAAAAAGGGCCAAGAAAATGTTCCTACAGTTCAGTCTTGGATGCTGATCATACAAACAACATGGTGCTGATGCTGACTCTCACTAGGACATCTGGATACATTGCATCGTGGCAGGCAGATCCGTGAGCACATGAAGTGGCATTCAAAGTTGCTGTTAGGGAAATCCAAACTAAACCAACAATGAGACGCTATCACATACCTAGAAGAATGACTGAAATAAAAATAGCTACAATACAAAGCTCTGGAAGGATGCAGAGAAACCGATCTCTGTCGTGGGGATAGGATATGGATCAATCTGGTAATGTGTTACTGTGACTCACGTACATTTATCAAGTAATCCATCAGTGACTTTCCCAAGAATTTACTTCATAGAGATGAAAACTGTTTATACAAAAAACATTTTTAAAAAATATTTGTTTGTTTGGAAATAACCTAAGTATCCTTTAACAGGGAAGTGGTTGAAAACTGTGTGGTACATTCATACAAGGGAATACTGCCCAGCAAGAAAAAGGAATAAGGTGTTGCCGAATGCAGCGACTTAAAAGGTTCAGGAGGATATAAGGATGAGTAGGAAAGCCAATCGACAGAGTTAAGGGCCTTATGATCTGATTTGTATAACACTGTTACACAAACATGGGTTATGACGAACAACAGCAGGTCAGGGCCGAGCAGCATCTGGAGGAAGACACAGCTAGGGCCCAAAAGGAAGAGCAGGCAGCTCTGCTGTGATGAACGCTTCCCCATCTTGACTGTGATTGGGTTGCTTGGTTCTGTACATATGCTGAAATGTGGTAGATTATACACAAACAGAAAAGACTGAACAACTGGTGAGACCCGAATGAGGCCCGTGGTCTTGTCAGCTTTGCTATGTCTTCCAGGATGCTTCCTGTAGATATGGGGGAAGCTGTGTGTCTTCCAGGATGCTTCCTGTAGATATGGGGGAAGCTGTGTGCCGGGGATTTGCCTTCCCTACACTGGCAATTCTGTGAGTGTACAATTCTGTCAAAAAGACACTGTGCCTACACACACATACAGAGGGCGTGGGTGAGTTGGGGAAGGGAGGGGAGAGGAATGGAGGGAGGGAAGGGCAGTGGGTTACATTGGGCCAGGTCCTGGTAGGTTGACTTACACTTTGAAGAAAGGGCTCTGTCTTGTTGCCACTCCCACTTCTGAGGCATCCCATCAAATGTTACCAGTTCTGGCTTGGGACAGGAACTCCCCCCTGTACTTAGTACTATAGGTAAAAGGCAAGGCTATCATGCCATACTCTGGAACTCAGAGCAGAGGAGTTGTCCCAAATAAAGGAAGGAATGTGGGGCAGGGAAAAAAACACACTCCTGCACAACTATGAGTATCTTAAATCTCAAAGGTTGGACACACAGAGACCTCCTTCAGACAAGAACCAGTGACTCGGACACTCTTGGAAGCTAAGGGATCGGGAGGGGCCCTCTCAGGTCACACAGCCTCAGACTCTTCTCTGTCAGGCTTCTCCTGTCTCAGGCTCTACTCATTTTGAGCATGGGTTTCTCTGCTTTGCTGTGGGCCTCATGGGGCTGTAATGAGCTTCTCTGTGTTTCTGTTTCCCGTTTAAACACAATCGCATTGTGCTCATATTTTTCAGGGTTCAGAAGAATGTGAAACAATGGTAACCTTTAACCTTCCATTTGGGGAGATTTTGTATTAAGGAATCTTTACCTTCATAATGTTCCAAGCTAACAATCTTTTAATATATATATATGTGTATATATATATACACATATATATATATATTATTTCTCTCTTTTCTCCTCCCTTGAAGCCTGCCCATAGCTGATTATTTTAAAAGGCCCAGCTATATGTAAAATAAGAGTAACCTAAAATGAAACATTGATTCATGTATCATTTTAAATTAAAATAAAGAGTTTTTTTTTTTTTTTTTTTAAAGGCTGAGGAGCATCTCTCAGTATCTGACCCAAATCTTCAAGGATGTTGGGCTAGGTACCAGACTAAGTCTGTGATATTTGTAAAGGGAGGGTGTCAGTCAATAAAGACACCACAGTCTCAGGGATGGGGGCCACATGTCGAATGTCCAATGCATCTACTGTACTATAGGACACAAACAGTCTACTGACCACCTAGGGCAGGAGATAGGCCATTCATGCAACATCCTGGTCCTCTGTTGGGTGGAATGGTTCTGGGAATCAGCTGTTTGGCTTTAAAGTTCTAAGGACTCCATATCGCACTCTCCCTCAACTGTGTGGTCCTGAAACTGGAATTCCCTGCTGGAACATGGGCATAAATGAACCGCACCTCCCTGGCTTCTCTTCATTTAGTCTCTGATTCATACACACTTCCACATGACTTCTCCCTTCTGCTGGAATGGTGACTCTCAATCTTCCTAATGCCCTTTAATACATGTGGGGATACCATAAAATTACTTGTTGCTCCTTCATAACTGCAAGTTTCTACTGTTATGAATTGCAATATCAATATCTGATATGTGACCTCTGAAGGGTCTTGACCCACAGGTTGAAGATGGCTATGCTAAGATGAAGACAGGGGACTCAGAAAGCCTAGGTTAGAGTGGCAAATACTTTTATGTAAAAGACAAGAGAGTAACTATTGTAGCCTTTATGGCGTATAGTTTCTCCATGCCATAGCAACTACATAGCTCTCAGTGTAGCGCAAATGTAGCTGTCGACAGCACAATCAGAGGTGCAAGCTTCACTTCCTCAAACAGGCAGTGAGGGGCTTGGTTCACTGTGGTCTGAGAATCGGCACAGCCTTTGCTGTGTGGTCTTGGCTTCCCTGTACAAACTGTCTAAGCCATGGAGCTTTCATCCATGACGAGACTTAAACTGGTTCTACAATTTCAGCCCATTGGTTACTATCTCCACACTTCTAGCCAGGATAGATTTAGTGTGTATGCTGTGTCTATATGCTTTCTGAAATCCTGAAAACCTCACTTCAGAGCATCTCAGAAGCATTAAAATAAGACAGGCTCTAAGATATTTAACAACTACCATCCCCGAGTATGGGAAAAAGTAAAGAGGCCAGTTATCAAGGGTAGAGAAGAGGACCAAGTTTGCCTGTGGTTTCTAGAACAGGGCAGATGAAACAGAAAGCACACTATGAGTGAGCTGAGGTGCAGATTCTCACTGAACCAGCCCACAGGGTGCTGGAGCCTCGTCACATGCATTGTCTAGGAGGAAAATCAGGAGTGTTCCGTTAGGAGCTCCACAGTGTTGTTTATTAAATAAGTGTCCTGGGAGCTGAGGGGTTGGTGAGCTTAAGAGCAACGAGATGGAGAAGACAGAGTGAGGACAGCCGCCTTCACCAATGGAGCAGTTCCCTCAGAGGAGGGAAGTGAATGTGTTAAGGGAGCCATCAGCTACCAGTGAGGACAAAAGCTGGGGTCTGTCCCTGTGCTTAGGGAGCAAGCTGCTTCCCCGGAGCCTTGAGCACAGGGACCTTCTCAACCACAGGCAGCTGGGTTGCCAGCAAGTACTATCATTTGTCTTAAGCAGAAGATAAGACAATGTAAATTCAAGGGTCAATATTTTTATTGAACTGAAGTCAGAGTATAGAATTTATGGCACACTGGAACCCATAGTACTAACTCCTATGTTCCTTCCTTCCTCTCAGGCTGGCGTTGAACTTACATCAATCCTCCTGCCTCAACCTCAGAGTGCTAGAGTTATATTATACAGAGTTATAAGCCACCGCACCTAGTTGTAGTAACTCTTTCCTTTTGAGACAGTGCCTTGCTATATGTTCCTGGTTGGCCTGGAACCCAGTATTTCAATCAGGGTGGTCTGAAAATCATGGCAGTTTTCCTGTCTCTTCTTCTCCAGGTCTGAGATTACAAGTGTGTGTCACCAAACCTAGCTGTTTTGTTCTGTTTTGTTTGGAATGTTGTCCCTCTGTGTAGTCCATTATTACTTTGAATTTATGTCCTACCTACACCTTCTATAACAGGCCCCCGAACCTTAGCACAACTTATGCCATGATGGAGATTCCATTCAGACATTGGAACCCAGCATGTAGGCAGCTTTACCTCCACCTGCCACCACAAGATCAAAGGCCTACTCCATCAATGTCTATAGTTCTGGGAAAGTCCCTAAATGTACCAACCTTGCTTTTTGGCTTCTCTGGTTCTGCTTCTGGCTGAGTGTTCTTGCTAATCTAACTGTATCAATCCAGGATGTGGATTTTGTGATTAAAAGCTCATCCTGATGGAACTGCACACTGGTCCCAAACACTCTGGCCAGATAATAAAGACCTTGTTAGCTTGAACTCATGTCTGAATGGTCTTCTCTCGTGGATACCTCATATAAACTTCTGGGTCCTGGAATAACACACACTACTATGCCTGTTTATTTCTTTACGATGCTAATTTAGGAATAGTAAACCTGTCTTTTATATTTAAGGTGTCATGTGATTTTTATCTCCACAACAATCCAGTGAGTTGGGCTGAATGCGTTTGATAAGTGGGAAAACTGAGGCGCAGAGAGGCAAATGACATGGCCACACTACCCTAGTTTTATAGAGCAATTTGGACACTGGTACCTTGCTTGGTCTTCTGACTTGAAATCGATTTCTATGTGATGGGTTCGGGACATGAGAACCTGATATAGCAGGACCACCCCCTCTTTCCTCAGGTTCTCTCCTCTGAAACAGGCCATACGTCCCAGGAAGGATTTCCTAACCTTCCCCATATGGCTTTTCTCAGGCCTCATCCAAGAGATCCCTCCCTATATGATGAGAAAGAGCATCTTTTCTTTTTCTCACTACTGGGATGGAGTTCAGGTCTCACACACAGTATGTATCTTTCTAACACAGAATCTCATCCCCAAGTCCACATCCTGATTTTTGAAAACAGAGAAACGGGGTAAAATTATCCAATGGGCTTTACAATGTTCTTCTAATTTATCTACCACTAATGCCTTCTAGTGATCAAACTTCCCCATGACTTGCCCAAATCTAAGCCTAAAGCATGTGTGTTCCTATTTGCTTAAAAGTCTTTATTCTTGCATGAAAACTCCAGTGTCATGTAAAAGTGCTATGGGATACATTTGACAGCTTTCTCTTGTTAATCTATCTTTTGTTTTAGGCCTCAGCCTTCAACCTAGCAATTCGAAAGGTATAAACTAAGCCTTCCCCTGCTACATAGTGTCCATGGTAACTGAAGCAGAGCAGGATCAGAACCATGCACCCAGGATGGCACCATACATCTCTTATCCATGGGTGCCTACATTACTGCAGAAGCATTCATACCTGTCTGTGGGGCTGCACATGCAGTGTCCCATGATGCCACAGTGACCGCAGATGAGAAGGTTCCAACCACCAGTCTTTAACTGGTTTTGAGCTTCCTCATTCAGCAGGCAGTAGCAGCAGTGTCTCCGTCCTGGATGCTTCTACTCAGCGAGTCGGCTCAGCCTTCAGTCCTTGTTTCTGCTTCCTTAGGGAATATGCTCCACACTAAGTCCTCTCTAGTGTGCAGTGCTTTGGATGAGCACAGAGTGGGGACAGCCTTGGTGATGATATGACCTTTGTCAGTCTCAACCAGAGAAGCTGAAGGTTCCACAAGAGCAGAAATGTTGTCTGTTTCTGCTTAGCAATGTATTTCTAGCATCTGGCAGAGAATCCTGCCACAGAGTGGGCAACCATTCAATAACTGCACAGTTGGGTGGACAGATAATGAATACTTTTTTTTGGCTTAGCATGTAGATGGTTTGACATTCCTATTTTCAGTACTACCAATTCTTTTTTTTTTTTACGTTAGAGTGGCCATGTAAAAATGGAGATTTGCCCAATTTAAAGTGAGCTTCTGAAGTATTTTTAGCATAAGTATGCCTTACACATTTTGTATATACAGCTCATTGTTTACCTAAAGCTAAAATTCAGTTGCATTGTTTATTTTCCTTTGTTCTTTTTTTTCTGGATAATTTTTGTTTGTTTAGAGGAGGCTTTTAGTTTTTTAAAATTTTTCTAGATGAGGTGTCACTATGTAGCTCAGGCTGGTTTAGAACTCATGACCCAGTGTTGGGATTGCAACATACCTCACTATATCAAGGTATCTAGATTTTTACTTGCTAAATCTAAACGTCAAAGGTGTAAAGAACCTTGGAAGTTATAGTTCCAAGAGAAACTAAGAGCTAATTAATTTAAAGGTCTTTGTTGTTGTTGTTTTTCTTATTTTATGACTGTAAGTGTGGCCTGAGAGTCATTACCTTATGGGCTGTGGATGCCCCGGCTTAGGTCACCTGATCCCTGCAGAGGAAGGCAGAGGCTGGGCAAAGAGAGAAGAGATGATGCTGAGGCTGGGATTCAGTGGTGTCTGAAGCAGCGTTTGAGGTCTTCTCGGTAAGAAGAGCCAGTCAATTTGCTCACTACTTGAACTGGTTTGAATGGTTATTTCTATCTCCTTTGCACAGTCTTAGTTAAGGTTTCTCTCCCTACAAATAAAGGCAACTTACAAAGTTGCTTTATGGCTTGTTAAGTCCATCATCCAGGGAAGTCAGGGCAGGAACCTGGAGGCAGGAACTGATGCAGAGGCCATGGAGGAGTGAGTGATGCTTACTGGATGCTCCTTTTGGCTTGCTCAGCTGCTTTCATATACTCTTCAGGACCACCTGCCCAGGAGTGGTACCAGCCACAGTGCTGCTTCCTCCCACATCAATCATCAATTAAGAAAATGTACCACAGGCTTACTCACAAATCAATCTAGTGGAGACATTTTCTCAACTGAGGCCCCCTTTCCCCAAATTAGTCTAGCTGGTGTCAAGTTGACATAAGACAAGCCAGCACAGATTCCCAAGAGTCCACACTAAGACCCTAAGTGCTATCACGGTCTCTTATTTTCAGTTATTAGAGGGACCATCATAAAGCCACTGCTCAGAAGCTAAACAAACATTTATTAGGTAAGCCAGGTGTGGTGGTGTCTGCCTAAACACAACACTTGAGAGGCTGAGGAAGGAGGATCCTGAGTTGGAGGCCAGTCTAGGCTATAGAGTGAGATCCTGTGTCCAAAAAACAAACAAAAAAAAAAAAATTAAAAAAAGCCCAAACTCCGAACAAACAAACAAACACAATAAAAGGAAACATTTATTAAATAAGTCAAAGCTGGGTCCACTGATTTATCTTTCAATGTATTCAACTGATGAACTGATGCCTAGATATTTGTACTAAACCCAAAAGCAATACATCATACTGAAACAGTAATAGGGACATTAGTGGGGACAAGAGACATGGATTCTTCCTGCCATGCGTCCACAGAAGCTGTTACACACTCATCTTCCTCCTTCTAAGCATTCATGGGATGTCCCCTCTTATCCAACAGAGGAACCCAGATACATGGCAATGACAGGCTGTCTCCAAGAACAAACTGATACTTTGTATTTAACATGGGAAAAAAATCTAACTTAGATGTCTCTTCACAGCAATAGAAATCTTAACTATGACAACTTTTGTTTATTAGAAGCCTCTTTCTCATTGTTATTTTCTATTAACTTTGTCAGATCCTACCTGAGATCTCTTGTGTTCATGTACAGTATTTTTTCTTGGACTTATGCAGGAGGCTAAAGATTCTCATCCATCCTCCTCTACTCCCAGGAATGGTTCAAGGGACCACTGGGAAGAGATTACTTTGGAGCATTCTAAGACACTTTAACTGGGCATCCCAGAGAACAGAAGAAAAATAAAGGGTTCTAAAACTTTGAACTTTCAACTTGAATATTCAAAATCATATGCATCCAAAAATGCTATAGTTAGTGAGAAAAAAAATAAAGCCTGCTCAGTGCAGACAAACATAACCTGAAATAGTATGAACTCATAACCTTTAAGACAATTACCATTTTCTGCTACGTGAAGATTCATGTATCTTATCTAGTGCCACTTGGTCCAGCTCCAGTGGTCAAGTGAGTAATTGGACATGTGACCTTGGACCCTGATTGGTACCTAATGCTGCTGTCTACTAATGAGTCAGGGAGCCCAATAGGTTCCGTGTCTGATAAAGAACAATTCAGTCTGTGTTTCGGGTTGTCGCAACTGTTATCACAAATAATGCTTTAGAGTTCCTGGGGTGGGGGTGGGATGTGAAAAAGGCTGAAGTATGACCAGCTTGCCAAGAGGGCTGCTGGACACAATCTGGGTATCAGCCAGAAGTAGTTACATATTCACCATCAATGATAAAAGAAGAAAGACTACCAAGCAAAATGTTAAGAAGCTAAAGAACAACTGCAAATCTCATACAGCATGACAGGCCTGTGAAGTGGAGCAAGACTATGGGAAAGTCTGGTAGGTCAAACACACACCCACTTGTAGACAGCAACATTCTATTTTATAGATAAAAACGTATCCAAGATAAATAAAGACAAGTATATATATGTATATGCATATGTATATATATACATATTACGTATATATGTATACACACACATAAGTGAACACAGCAGCTTTATTCAGAACAGTAAGAAAAAAAAATGGCAGAAACAGCCCATCAATAGGGAGACAGACAGACAGACAAACTGGTGTATTTATATAAAAGATTTAGGAATAAAAAGTAATAACAAGCGATGTTCCAACATGGGTGACTTCCACGGTGGTTGTGCTGAGTAGTTTGGCCTGGAACAGGATGGAGTGACAGTGGGTGTAGGTGATGGCTACATGGGTTGGGAACAGATGACTCCAATGCTTTCAATTTTGAGATGGATTACACAATCATAAAAACTCAGCAAATTTATACAATGTCTGTGTGTTTCTTTAACTTTTGTTTATTAGAAGCCTAATAAATATTAAATTTTTAAAATTCAAATAAGGTATTGGGTGACTTATTTTAAAATGCACTGAAAATTAGTAATTAAACAATGAAACCTATGTAGTGTTTAGTTATACACAACACAATTATATAAAGTTTACTCTATGTTTAAAATATTTTCAACACACGGGGAAAGTTCTGTCTCACCTCCTATAGCCCTTGCTTGAAATACATTATTCTCCATGTGAGCAGAGATGCCACAGAACCACAGGGAGCAGACATTAACTCCCGGAGCTTCTTTAGGTTCTAACACATTTAATGTTAACAAACATGGTAAGGAAGAGAAGAAACTGCCAAAATCTTCACTATCTTTTTTTTTTTTTTTTTTTTTTTTTTTGATAGGATCTTGCTTTATAGTCCTTACTGGTCTGAAACTAAGTAGCCCAGGCTGGTCTTGCACTTGTGGCACTAATATGCCAACACTCAAAAATTATTTTATAGAAGGTAAATTGTAGTAAGAGTAGTTATTAATACTGTCTACAAACTTCATTACAAACTTATCATTTCTGAACTACATTCAATTATTAAAGGAAGAGCCATCTTGCTGTCAATTTATGTATCAACTCTGCCTTATCCAAGTTTAGTCCAAAAATGAAAATTCAATTATCACACACACAACTTCCTAGGTGCTGGGATGTAGTAAAAGCATTGCTTAGTGTGCCCAGAGGCCCACAGTCAATACTCTGCACCAGGTGGAGTACAGACACACAGAACAAAGACCACCTCACACTCAGTAACAGCTCCCTGGGTCCTCACTGTTCTGTCATGTGCTATGCGAGTGTGCACAAGCCTCACTTCCCCAGGTGCACAAGGGGAAAGACAATGGCAAATTATACCTGAAGTGGTTACTTTCAATAGGAATACTTTACATGTATCAAGGTCAGTAGCAGACAAAACCCATTCAGAGTCACAGCTGGGCATGGAGGTCCATCACAGCCTGGACTACACAGAAAATTTCAGGGGTTCGGGGAGAGGAAGAGAGAAAGAAAGGGAGAGGGAGGGGAAGAAAGAGGGGGAGCAGAGAGAAGAAGGAGGAGGCGAGAGAGAGGGAGAGAGAACACAATCCCCGCTTTCGAAGTATACAAAAGGAAGGTTTAATAAAATGCTCAAATGGTGGAAACCATGGAATATCTTTATTTAAACAAAATAAAATCATCTCACTTGTTAGATCAATAGAAGTGGTGATAGGATTTGCTTTCTGTTTCTGCCAGAGTTGTGACAAATACTGTATAAGATTAAGCCTGCTGTGTCACTCTGATAATACAGAAGCAACTGTGCTTCTCAGTGAGCAGCTCCAGACACTAGACAGCCGTCCCTTCGGGACGCACACGCTGTCTGTTGCTGCTGCTGCTGTTATTCCAGCACTGGGGACTGAACCCAGGGCCTCAGGCACAACAGCCAAGTGCTCTCCCACTCAACTACAGCCCAGCTTATCTTCTTGCTATGAGCAGAATCTAAATTTTTCTCCATTTCTATTTTCAATATCTTTCTGGGTTTTTTTTTTTTTTTTAAATCAATCATGTGGTTTACATTCCCATAAATTGCCACAACTGGCCAAAAATAACAGCTGTAGCTCATCCTGTTTGTTGGGTATAGGTCTCTCTCTCTCTCTCTCTCTCTCTCTCTCTCTCTGTGTGTGTGTATTGTGCATATTTGTATGTATTTGTGTGTGTGAACATATGTATGTATGGGTGTTTGTGGAGGCCATAAGTGGGTATTAGAGCTCTTGGAGCTGGGTTTACAAAGTGGTTGTGTAGCCCAGTATGGCCTGTAAGCCAGCAACCCAGGCTAGCCTCCAACTTGTGGCAACCCTCCTGCTTCAGCCTCTGAGTTGCTAGGATTTCAAATGTGAGCCATCAGGTTCAGCTCACACTAGGACTTTCTTAGTGCTCACATTATAGTTAGGCTAGAAGTAGCCCATTCTTTATTCTCACCATGCATCTAAGAAATGTCTCAACAGACTTTCTGAATATAAGTTTCTATTATCATACAAGTATATACATATATAACAATGACAAAGGAGAAGAAACTCAATTACTACCTTTAAAAGATTCTTCGCCAAGACTGAAGTCTAAAGACACCCTGTTCCAAATGCTCTCAGAATACAGAGCAAATGGACTTCCAAGCTAAACCCACACAGCATCGCCCTTTTTTCTCGCTGCTGCTCTTGGATTTGTTTTCCATTCAAGTTGTGCAAGCCTGTTTTTCAACGGGTCAGGAATGGTGTGCATTCCAGCAATGAAAGGTAGAAGCAGATTTCTGTGAGTTTGAGGCTTGCTGGTCTACATAGTGTAGCAAGGCAGTCAGGGCTACGTAGTAAGACCTTATCTAAACACACACACACACACACACACACACACACGCACAAGAAAACAAACTAAACAAACAAAAACCACCCAAACAACAAAGCTAAAACAAATTCTAAGGTGTAAATGTCAGACAGGGCTGGGTGCTATAACTATTAACTACTCTGTAATTACAATGCTGTCTCTAAAATGCTCTCAGAGCTTCAGAGACACTAAATAGAGATGTTAAGTATCATAAAGCAAGACTGAATTCTTCAGTCTCTAGATCTGAGAACTTTAACATGTTATTATCTTGCTCATGAGGTAATTATTTCTAAGTTCCCAAATGACAATTCTAAAGAGAATCAGCCTCAGAAGGATTTCTTTTTAGCACACATACATACCGCCTTATTCTAAAACACCAATGCACATTTATATCCATAATCCAGAAATCAAAAATGCTCTAAAAACTGAAACTAATGCTAACATGATGCCATGAGGATAAGATTCAACACCTGATCTAATGTGCTGGGACATGGTTAAAACATGGACAGGCACACTTCAAACACCGCATAAAAGCACCTTCAGGTTATGTACACAATGAATTTTATGCTTAGACCTTGGACCCATCCTCAAGATTTTATAATGTACTTACAAATATCCTAAAATTAAGGAAAACTTGAATTACAAAACACTTTTGGTGCTAAGCATCTTAGAAAAGGAATATTCAACCTGTAACTTTTTTCTTTGCACAAAAAAGATGATTTTAGGTTTCCTTTACTTCTTGACTGAATAGACAGACCAGTTACTAATGCTTTGATTTTTTTTTTAAACAGCCAACACCTTTCTCCTTAGTCCTGTTGATCATAATCACCTAGAAACATCTTTGTAGGTTTTCAAGGGCTGACTAGAGAATTCACACCATTCTCCAACCTTACCTGACCCCTGACAGGGTTTCTCTGTGGAGCCCTGGCTGTCCTGGAACTCTCTCTGTAGACCAGGCTGGCCTTGAACTCAAAGATCCACCTGTCTTTGTCTACCAAACCCTGGGATCAAAAGTGTGCACCACCACCTGCTGGCTTGGAATTTACACCACTCTCAGCATGGGGCCAGGACAAAATGGAGAGACTTTTATATAAATCTTCCAAGTTAAAATTCCATATTTTAACCTTAAACTTGAATCAAATATGGTTTGCTGCTCTTCTTTTATGTTTTACTAAGACAGAGTCTCTTGCAGTTCAGGCTGGCTCTGAACTCATTACATGCCAAGCTGACACAGAATTCTTGATTGTCATGCCTCTGCCTTTGGGATCAAGGGTTTTATTTAAAGCAAAGTTTTCCTACATAGTACAAGTTGGCCTTAAATTTGCAGCAATCCTCCTGTTACAGCTCCCTGAGTGCTTGGATTACAGTTGTGAATTACCGGCTCTGACTGTTCTTTCCTTGTTTTATAGTTACTCTTTGGAGGACAACTTGGAAAACTGAGATGACCATGTAGATTCTGAGCAACTGGGTTTCTCAGACAGGGACGCTAAGTAACAGTTTCTCCCTATACGTAGGTTGTTTTTTATGTTAATTCTGAAAGTGATTACTGGAATTCAAATATCATGTTTAAATCTGTTCTAACACAGAAGAAAAACATTCCTTCCACAAACAATCAAAATTTTCCTCTGGCTAATGAGGTGACTCCCACCCAGGCAGGGAAGAACTCCTCTTGGTTTCAATTGTGCTACAAGGAAGAGGCCACCAGGGGCCAGCAATGCTCAGAGGGCCTAACAGAGGCCCCTTTATGTTCTTGCATACATATGAAAATATCACTAAACAGACAGTTACTTAGTAAATAAAACAGAAAATAAGACAAACATCTTTAGCTGTATTAAACAGGGTACAAATGAGGAAAAGCTTTCATTTGAAATTTGCCTGAAATCTTTTATAACACATATGCTAGGGAGATGGCTCAATTAGTAAAGTGCTTGCTACATAAGCATGAAAATCTGAGTTTGATGCCCAGCTCCCATGTACATATCTAGGCCTGATGGTATGCCTCTAATCCCAGTGCTGGGAGAGACAGGAGCATTCCTGACCAGCCAACCAGGTTAGCAATATCAGTAAGCCGAAGGCTCTAGTGAGACCCTATCTGAAAACACGGTAGATGGCTCTTGAGAACAGCATTGGTTGGCTTCTGGCCTCCAAATGCACATGCACATGTGCAGGCACACCTGCAAATATGAACACGTGTGCACACCTGCATCCACATGAACATGCAAATACGTCCTCAGAAACAAAGTCAAGTGCACTGGTATTTATACACACACAGACTACAGTCAGTGAGAACATAAAGAGATGAGAATAAGACCACGTAAGAAATGATGATTTGAAAACTAAAATTGATATTGATATCTTTTTTTTTTTTTGTTTACAAAGAAGCTGTGGTGATTTTTGGCTCAAAAGAATGATTTTACATTACAAATCCTACTAATCCTTAAGCAAAATTTGGTATAGAGTATATAGGATTTCTTTATCTTTTTGTTGACATCTTTAGACCAGGTCTCATGGAGATCAAGCTGGCCTTGAATGTGCTATACAGCTAACTGGCTATACAGCACTGGTTTTGGACTCCTGATCTTTCTGCTCGACCTGCCATGCACTGAGGTTACAGGTGTGTAAAGCCACCATACCTGGCTTCTATATTTAATATTTTTATTTCTCTCTCCTAGCCTTACTAATTAAAACTTCATAGTAGTCTTTAAGAATTATTTTAATTAACCCTGCATCAATGATGTCTCTTTGACACCTCGATTTAACTGTCCTCTGTTCCCTAGCATTTTATATTCACATTAGCACCTAATAGAAAATTTCCAAAATGCTGGGTCTCTTGGGACAGCACCCTAGAGAGCATTTACATAAGATGGACTCCTTAGCACCGTATGTGGTAAGAGTTCAACCTAGTCCTTTGAAGCTAGCACAAGACCTGTTCTGGAGAATACTGCAGAATGTTCCACGCAGATAATGAGGACTAGACACAGCTGACTGAGGTTTTACCAGTGTCTCAAGTTACAATGATTCCACTGTCTTAACCATTTCTGTTGACAGTTTCCTCTTCTTCACCAGGGTCACAGACCATCTGGTAAACATAGCAGCTGAAGACCCTGTTGGGCTTCTGTTCGATGTGCAGCACCAAATCTCTGTCAAAGTAGACTTCATGGCTATATGTCTGTAACAAAACACAATCACACGGGATCTGCTTTTCACACAATCATATTCACTGTGTGTCACCAAAATACCATAGCACCTATCGTATGCTCCTACATACATACACAGATGTGGAGGACTTGCCAAAAATGAATTTTTCATTATTTATGTGCGTGTAGATGACTAATGGAAAAATACAGAAAATGTAGAGAATAGGAAGAGCTCTTCTTAGCCTGGACATGCAGTTCACTGTCAGAAGAGCACTTCTGTCTGACTCATGAGCACTTACAAGCGTTCATATCTCTCAAGTTCTTACTGATAGGAAAAGCCCTAGGCAGAAGGTATGCTAGTCCTTGTTTCACCTTTGCATGTGTGCTGTGGAACATGTGCATGCTCACATGTGTGTGGATACCGGTGTGTGTGCATGTGTGTTGTGTGCAGACCAGAGGGTGATGTCAGATGTCTTCCTCAATTACTCTCTGCTTTATGCCCTGGACCCAGAACTCAGGGATTTGGCTGCTCTAGTCATCTTGCCTCTGAGATCTTGTGTTCACCTCCATGTCTGGCTGACACACCTGCCAGCATTTACGTGGGTGCTGGGACCCAAACCCAAATTTCTCGTGTTTGCACGGCAGCTGAACTATTCCCCAGTCCTCTTGAAACTTCTTCACTGCCAACACCAACTCACTTTAGGTGGTGCTAGGAATTGAACCTATGGTCTGATGGGCTCATATTCTACCCCCCTGAGCTATATCCCCAGAACATTTATATTTTATAATATTTGGAAGAACAAATATTTCCAAGTGCTGGAACCCAACTTGCTTAAATATTGCTTGTCCCTTACCTAACTATGGGGGATAATGTCATTTTAAAAAATGTTACCAAACTCATAATTGGGAGGAACATAAAAGACTATGGTAAGGAATAACATGTCTCAAGAATTACGATTTCTTTGTGTTTTCTCACCAGTATCTTCAAGGATATTGGTAAGATGGTATTCTTAATGCTAAGAGAAAGAAGACTTAGAAGTGCTCATTTTGTCTTGTGTGTTGGACAATAACTTCTTTCATGTGGTCATGGCACAGGTGAATCTGGACTGATATGAACATGTTCTAATAAATGGCACCTATAAAGGAAACCCTTACAATTTATGTCCCAGTGGTTGTACATACCACATCCCACGACTCCACCAGTGGGATGCTTTTGAGTAAGGTCCCATACTCATTACAGTGGAAATCCAGGTGAGCTTTTCCTTCAGCATCTATTTGAGTGACAGCTACTACGGAAAGCAAGTCCAGCTCATCTTCATAGTCCACGATTTTGAAAGTCTTGGGGAACAGATGAAAGTAGAGTCAACTCCAGTTAGTAAGCAAGAACTATTTCTACATTCTAAATCTAATTATTCTATCACTTATGAAAATACAACAGAAGGAACAACAAATAAGTGAGAGAATCAGTAGAAATGTATCTCTGTGTATACACATAACACATGGGTCATTCTCCAGATTTCCACATGTTAAGTAAGCAGTATCCTATAGACCTGGCAAACAACTACAAAGCACACTGGATCCCTTGGGGTTGGAGTTACAGGCCTTTGCCTACATGGCCAGTTTGTTATATAAGTGCTGGGACTCAAACTCTGCTCCTCAAACTCAAAGAACAAGTGCTCTTAACCGGCAAGCCACCTCTCCAGCCCAAAAGCATTGCCAGTTCAACCTCAACTTATGATTCCCAATTTTTTGGTTAGCTTTGTTTTGTTTCCCTTTTGTTTCCACAGGGATTAGAATCAGGAGCTCATGCATGCTATGTAGGCACTCATACTCAGGCTCAACTACATGCATTACTCACTGTGAAGAATTTGCTTCTTAAAAATGATTTATCTTTTAAAATAGTATGTATGTATATGTATGTTTGTGTGCTTGTACGTGCTCTCAAATGCAATGGTGGTGCACACCTTTAATCCAATACTTGGGAAGCAGAGGCAGACAGATCTCTGTGAGTTCAAGGCCAGCCTGGTCTACAAATTGAGTTCCAGGATAGCCAGGACTCTATAAAAAACAAACCCTGTTTGGAAAAAAAAAAAAAAAAACAACCCAACCAAACAAAATGCATACCTTACAAAAACAATAAGCTAATCATGTTTCCAAGTTATTTTGGCCCCATAAACTTTACTACAAATAAAACTGTGTGAAAGACTGCAACAAGACAATAGAAGGTGGGGGGAGTGTGACACTGAGTGGGCCATACACACCCTTTCCCATCCTACCTGTAGGGGTCCCTGACTTCATGTCTGCCCCAGGGCCGGGGAAACATTAATTGAATGGAAATAGATTGTTGGATTATCTTTGGCTAAGGTATACCTCTTGTTCTGGGTCATCATCCAGAAGGCTGACATTTCTTTTCACCACACGTCCAGAAGCTGTAACCGTGATTAAGTTTTCCTTCTGATGGGGGGTGGGGGGAGAGAAGGAAAATCAGGACATGCTCCACTGCATGCTCTCAAAGACAACAGTCCCCAGAATGTGGTTAAACCAGCTGGCTCTTCCCAGCACACACATTCCTCTAGCTGACTGAGAAAATTCCAAATCTAATTTAATCTAATTTTCAATCCTTCACTCAGTGAACAATAATTTATTTTAAATAAAAGTTTTAAGTGGACAAATGCTAGAATAGGCAAAAACTAATTAATTAAACATTACAGATGTGTTCTTTATTCATCCTTCTGACTTTTGTCTTAACACAGTACAGAAAACTAAAGTTGGATATAAGTTCAGAAACTTCCCTCTTCAAGGGCCTCAGCTTACACACTAAAGGCAAAGTACCAGCTGCAGTTAAGGTATGACATCTGGTTTTAAAACATTTATGCCCCACCTTAACTTCACACAACTATTTAGAACCAAAGACTGACAAATCATCACTAAAAAATTTGAAGAGAAAAAATAGAAATAAGTGAGATAAATTCAGTATAATCAACTCTCTTCAAATCTCATATGTAAGTGGGAGTGAGACTAGCTGCTCATGCACAGAAAGTAAACAGATTCGCCAGAGTTATGTTTGCAGCTATCAGGCAAACATCATATTACAAGTTACAAAGACAGTGTTCTATAGAAAGGATATGATATTTTTGACTTACTCTGTCTTCTCTATTGGCCCAAATGACAAAGTCTTCAGAGATCTGATGCTGAGAACTATTATTTTCTACCTCACTTAGCTTCAAAACTCTGGAAAGGAAAAAGAACTCTTAAAAACTCAAGATCGCAAAACACCCCTAATCTGCCAAAGCTAAGCTCAGATGAAGCCCAACAAAAGAAATCTGCAGCACCCCACTTCTCCTCCATTGGCTTGTCTGTAACATTAATCTCATCATTAAAATCCATAACCTTCTTCACACTTACATTTGTGAAAGTGAAGCTATGAGGCGTGGTGCTTACATAAGTAAAGCAGCAGCTGGCTTAGTCCTAAACCATTTTCCAGCTGGTTAGTAACACTACAGTGAAAACCTCACCTCTCCCTCTGTGCAGCAGGACCTGAGTGTCTCACCCCTCACACTAGAGCTACACTGTTTGTTTCTGTAGCACACATAGCTAAGAATAGCACTTAGAGTTGACAGTGAGAGAGACAGGGCAGCAATTAATTGGAATACTGGACTTTCACAAGAGAGCAAAATCTGCCACCAACAATACCATTTTTTTTTTAAGGATTATATTTTAAGATTTGGATTTGCGGAGTATAAATGATCTCATGGGTCAAGCTTATTAATCAAAAGAAAATAAAATAATGTGCTTTCCACCCACAGAAATCTGTTCACATCATTAAAATACAATGTTCTCAAAGCTCCGAGTCCCATAGGCAAAGAGAATAGCAAGAAGAAGCCACTGTGGCAGGGACCACTAGATTCTTCACAGTAGCCAATGATAAAGTAATCAGATGTTTTAAACCCACGGTTGAGTTATCTCAATTAGTGGCAATATAAAAAGGTGCTTATCTTTTAAAACCTGGGAAAAAGCCAGGGTTGATAACACACGCCTTTTATCCCAGCACTTGGGTGGCAGAAGCACATAGATCTCTGTGAGTCTGAGATCATCCTGGTCTACAAAGCAAATTCCAGGACAGCCAGGACCACAGAGATATCCTGACTCAAAAAAAAAAAAAAAAAAAGAAAAGAAAAAGAAAAAAGAAAAAGGAGAAACAAACAAAAAAAAAGTGTGTGTGTGAAGCGTAGAGTATTTCCAGTTTTGAATCATGGTATAACTAGGCTCAAACAGACAGAAAACTGTTTGAGAAGAAAAGACCTAAATACTGAGGATAAGTTGCAATTAGTGAAAGTATGGGTAAAAGATAAAAAATTGAGACTATTTTGATGCCAGAGAGGCCAACTGAAGGCCATTTTAAAGCAGACGGTCAACAGCCAATAGTAAACAAACACTAGCCCATCTGTCAGAACAAACACAAACAATCCTTCTGTCTGGAAGGCACCAGAGCTAAACCTGGGACCTCACACACTCTAGGCAAGTACTGTACTTCTGACCTACATCTCTAGCTCTTTTTTATTTAGGAACAAGGTCTCACAAAGTTGCCTAGGCTGGCCTTGAACTTGCAATTTTCCCGCCTTGGCCTTTTGAACAGCTGAGATTTCAGGCATGTGCCACCTGGCTTAGCTATCTTCTTCTCATCAATCCTAAGAACATTCAGACTCAGTGTAGCACAGTCCTGAAACCCCAGTAGTCAGGGCACAGAAGCAGAATGTCAGTTCAAGGCCAGCCTGGGCTACACAACACTTGTAGCCAGTATGAACTACACAGCAAATCCCTAAGAACAAAACAAAACAAAACAAAACAAAAAACAACTCAAAGAGGAAAGAATAATCAATAATTCCCTTTCATTCATTCATGTAGCATCTGTTGAGGAACTTATGTGTAAAACTTACAAACAGCAATGGTAAAGCTAAAGAATAAAACCAGATTTTGTAGATGATGGTCTCTCAGGAAATTCTCCACACAAGTGAATTTTTCACAGAATTACAATGGTTCCAATCGAAAACAACAATGCCAACAAACATTACAAAAATTGCTTTTAATGTTAAAGTGCTAAAAAATCGCTCACTTGACTTGATTTGGGCCAACATGTATAATTCTTCCAGAAGCATCAGGGTGGAAATAGATCCAGTCAGATTCTAGTGAGCAACACTCCATTTCTTGGATTCCATTTTTTGCCTGAAGTTGGAAAAAATATCCAGGACAGAGATTAGAAGGGTAAATAATTTTCCAAATATAACCCTTTGGTAACTCACAGGTACAGGAGAGAAAAAAGGCAGCTGATGTGGGATGGTTGTGAGGGCCAAATAAACCTGAGACCTTCCCAACCTTCACAGTCAGAGACGGCACAGATGCCATGCAGTAGACCTTACGCTGCTGGAGCTCATTCATGCACGTGTGGTGGGGACTATGGGCATACTCTAGCATCACTGCTGCATTTGATTTTAATAACACCCAAAGCAAACATCAACCCCATTTTGTGGCTTCTTAGCCACAGACTGACACACAAACAGAACAAATAGTAGCCCAATGTTTGGAGCCTATTAAACAGTAGATCTGACTCCAAAGTCCACGAACTTTCCATTATTATACACACTCAGTTCCCTACAACTTCCTCCTCCCAACCCTGTCCACAACTACCTGTCAATCAGAAGAGTAGGGAACACTCACATAAGCACGTAACCAAACCAAGAGTCTGACACAGGTCACATACTCTTCTTGACTAAGTCAAATATTAAACTCACATATCTGAGAAAAGAGTCTAATACTGATTAGCATTTAAGACAAGAAGAGTCTTATTCCAAAACATGTAGGTATGCATTGACATTAAAATAAAGGAAAAAGCCAAGTGTGGTGGTTACTCCTTTAATCCTAGCACTTGGGAGGCAGAAGCAGGCATAGCTCTGTGAGTTCAAGGCAAGCCTGGTCAGGGCTACATAGTAAGATCCTGTCTCAAGAAGGGGAGTGGGGACAGAAAGAAAAAAAAAACACCATATGTTGTATGTTCCTATGGACTCATAGGTTTCACCTTCTACACGGCAGACCCAGGAACTAATACCAGCTTTGGCAATTACTTATAAATGTGATGATATACTGGCCTGACCAAATGTTGTAATTGTTATTAGAGAGTATGTGATACCTATGATTAAAGACCACTTATTTATTTATGAGAGAACATATAGAATCAGGTCTTATATAAGAAGAACATATGCTAAATGTACATAGAATATACAGTGCACAAGGTTTGACTGGATCCAAATTAGGTGTAATGAGAGAGGCACTGGTGACTGAAGAAAGCCCTAGAGGTGAACAGTCAAACCAGGGTTGTGATGGCAGGAACCAGCACCTAGAAAATCTTCTGTAAAATGTTATAAAAAAGGGTTTCACTGAGGGGAGCTGGACAGTGGGAACTGTTAGATGTGACCAAATGAGAAAATGGAGAGAAAAGTTTTCTTACAAAAGTAAACTAGAAGACACTAGATGCAGTGGCCTATGACATCAGAAGATAACAGGACTCAAGAATATGCTGACCTTCAGCAAGGTGAAGGGTGCTGACCTGTGACTAAATGGAGCCCACAGTGACTGATTGTGCCTTGGAGGGCATGGGTGAGGGAACAACTAAATCTACTTCATACAAAGTAAATCTGATATAACAAGAGATTTCAGAATAAATCACATTAACACAGCAATACAAGCAAAGATGAGGGCCATAGCATGGGTCAGGAAGGGGTAAGAATCTGTTTGGGGGATAGAAGCAACCCAAAAGAAGAAAATGTATGTCTGACCATGCTCGACCTCAACAAATGATTAAAAGGAAAAAAAAATCAATGAAAAAATCATATTTTAAAAGAAAATTAAGGTGAATTTAATAGGTAGAACTTTTGCTATTTTGCCATGAACGATTTCTTCCTGTGGCGCCAGAAGCAACTTGAGGAACCCTGACAATGAGCCATCTCAGCGCCAACACTGTAAGCTCCATCTGGTTCTGTTCTCTTCAAAATCAACAACACATTCCACAGCAATTTCGGAGGCAGCCTAAGACTATTCTAGCAACAGTTCCCACGGTGGCATCTGAGAGACGTTTTCCATGGGACTCCGGCAACAAAACTGTTAGCAATGAAACCCTTCGATATGTATGGTGGGTGACACACAGCTAGTCACAGCACTTGGAAGGCCAAGATGGGAGTATCAGGTATTCAAGGCCAGTCTTGCCTACGTACTGAGTTTGAGGTGAGCCTGGGCTACACAGTGCCTAGCACAGAGTTGGAGGTTGTGAGGGAGAGAATGGACAAGAATCCTTGGTGTTCTAAGACCTTTCAAACAGTTGTTGTTTTAAGATTCTGGGTGACAAAAATACTATTTCCCATATTCTCCGTATTTTAACTTGTTCACAAATGCTGGGTGTGGTGGCACATGCCTTTAATCCCAGCACTGGAGTAGCAAGGCAGGAGGATCTCTGAGTTCCAGGCCAGCTACAACTACATAGAGAGCCTGTCTAAATAAATAAATAAAAAAAAAAAAAAAAAAAAAAAAAATGGTTCCCAAATTAATGAAAAAGTAATTCCTGGATCTATAGAGCTACTAGAAAAGTAGAGAATACAAATTTCTAAAATAAATTTACTGCTGAAAAGTTGAGTACTCATGAATTACCAAGGAATTATCTTTTAGGGCACAAATATGGAAAACTCCTTTCTGTTTCTTCTTGTTAGGCGTGATGATGTAATGCCAAGGATGGCCTCCGATCTGAAATGCGTTCTCCAGCGATGAAACTTCAAAGAGTGGAGGTGGCGAGTCTGTAGGAATGAGCAAGAGAAATTTATTAGCTTTTTATTGGGGTGGACTTGCACCATTCATTAACTCGGTTCAACTTTTCTTGGTACATATACATAATTTATGAAGTTCCATTAATGAAAAATTGCTATGTTTGAGAGAATAAAATACAGTCAGAAAAGAGATTTGCTGCTGAGAGAACAGAAAGCCAGTAGAAAGCAGTGAGACCGTAAGCTAAGTCTCTAGGCGTGTATTTTGGTGGGGATGTGTGGCCTCCATGTGAGCAGACAACAATGATAAAGGAGGCTGAAGGTACTTATCATGGGGGGTTAGGGAGGCAAATACATAATAAAAACTGTAGCCATCCCCGAGGATCTCTGGGTTAGCCACAATGTCAACTCCCTGAACAACTGTAGCAGGTGATCGGGTCTAATAAATCTTTGAAAGGCAGAGAGATGTTCCATATCATAGGCTAACAGGAAATTTTAGGATGGGGTCTGGTACAATGAAGACCCTAGCAGAGAGTAGACAATACCACTAGCATTATCATCAGACAAGTTACTTTTTATAGACATATCCAATCAGTCTCTTGGGGAAGGACATCAAAGGGACGGTTGGTGCTTTCTTCTCTTCCTCTTTGATCTCAGTCTTAATTATAACGTAATGGGTTTGCTCTAGCACTGGGAGGAGGCACTGCAGTGAGGTCGCAGTGTCTTTCGCGGTTGTACATAGACAGCTCTTGATTTGTGCCTCCACCTTGAGCACACTGAGTACTTTTGGTTTATAAAGCCACTCATCTTAAAGATGTTACTCTCAGAAAAGACTGTTCACACAGAGTCACATGGGAAACGGGAATGTGTGCTCTTCTCACTTCTGAGTGCTGTACACAGGAGAGGATGAATCATGAAAAGTAGCTCACGAACAATTGCGGGGAGACAGAAATCCTTAAAAAGTACTTCTTAGGTTCTTTTTACGTACTTAAAAAGCATTTAAGAAAATGAAACTTTAATCTTTAATAAACAAGGTTTTTTCAAGTAATATAAACTATGAAGAGTGCCCAGTATAACCAATTAAGCTATGAAGTCCAAAATACATGTTTTAAAACTGATTCATTTTTAAGTGAATTTGGAAGTTTTATGAAAAGCTAGCAATACCTCCTAACCTCAGAAATACTTCCTGTATTCAGTATAAACTTGCTCACAAAGCTCTTTTAAGAATCTTGTCTGCTGTATGTAAGTCACTGTGTGCATGTCTGGTGCTAGCAGAGGCCACAATAGGGTGCTGGATCCCCTGAAACTTGAGTTGTAGATAGTTATCAATGCTGGGAACTGAACATGAGCTTATTATCACATGGCATTTGAATTTCATTCATAATTTACTGACACATGCCCTTTGACTTAATATATTGGAATATTAATATTTTTCTTATTACTTGAAAAAAAACCTTGTTTATTAAAGATATTTTCATTTTTGTTTGATTAGTTTTCTTTCCTTTCTTCCTTCCTTTCTTTTCCTTTTTTGAGGGATTCTGATGTAGCTCAGGCTGACCTCAAACTCACTATGTAGACAAGGCTGACCTTGCACTCCTGATCCTCCTGCCTCTGCCTCCCAGGTGCTTGCGTTTTACGGATGAGCTACCATGTCTGGCTCAGTTACACACAGAAAGGCTTTTCCATCTTTACAGAGTCATGTATAACTTTCTTTTTTTATTCTCCTGAGGTCTAGGGTCTGCCTACCTTTAAGTAGCATAGCATTAATATTTCCTTTGAAAACACTATCCTTAGAAATGAGCAGATTTAACAAAATTTTAAAAACCCTAATCTATAAGGAAGTTAAGACGGTATGGATCAAGGATCAGAATGGCTCAGCATCCTCGGGCCTTCATGTTAATGAATGGGTAGAATTTTGCTGATGTTTATTCAATAGTAAGGTGTGTGTGTTTTAATTTTTTTCCCTGTATGGGAGTAAAATGAGTCAGTGCATAGTCACAGAGAAAAATGTGGACACTTACAATGCAAAACTATATGAGCACTTACTTTCTTAAGGAGAAAAGATCCTGTATAGCAGCCATACCTGTGATTTTAACATTACAAGGAATGCCAAAAGGAGCCTCTCCTACAGTCCCAGTAGTCCCGCCCTGACTGCATGCACACCCTAAGTCAAGTTTCTGTTGCATGAACTAAAAACAAAACAAAACAAAAATGGTGGCTTTAGAGCCTATTTATTTGCTGTCTGGAAAGAAAAAATAAAATTTACATGTACATGACAGAGAAAATGTCTTTATTCAAGGACCTTCTGTTTATCCTCCCCACCCTCCTGCAAAGGTTACTGTGTCTTTTTCTGTTTCTATAATTTTTATAATTGAAAACTACATGACTACCCAACTTGTTAAAAACAGTAACAAAAACCACAAACCACACAACAGCAAAAACCTTTGAGCCCAAGCCTCACACCAATGTACTATGTCCATCGATTGCTTTCCTCTACCTGTTCGATGATGGCCTGGAAGCTGTAAAGTCTGACTAGTCCCGAGCTGTACATCACAATCAGGATTCCATGTGACAAGGTAGCATCTGTGACATTCTCAAAAACCTAAGAGGAAAGGCAGATATCACCTAAGAAAGGATCAGACAGAAGGCTAATCCTCTGATCGTCAAAATGTCTGTACTCCTGCTTTAAATCCAGGTTGTGTGCTGCCTCACATTAAGACTTAACTAAAATTTAGCAACTTGAGGCTAAAGTGTTATTAGAGGCAAGCAGTAAGCCTCAGGCTGGAGCATCAACAGAAGCACTATACTCAGGGCTTAAAATGATGTGTCAGCATGCACCTGCTGTACAGCTTTGTCAATACACAGTAGTTACAGATTCTACTTTTCATAGAACAATGGTATACATGTAATTTCAAATGAGTATTTACCAGGTATATCCAATAGAGACGCATTATTTACATACTAGAATGTTCTTCATAAAGACAAATATTTATAGTGCTTAGAGGCAAAAAGATTGGATCTTGGAAAGTCATTATAACAGAAATGATCAACTGCAGCTTTGCGTGCATGCATGCACTATGTGTATAATGCACGTGTGTGTGCAGGTAGGTAAGCAGGTAAGCCCATGCCTATGTGTGAAGTACAAGAGGAGGACACTACATGTCCTGTTCTACCACTGTCCACTTTATTCCTTTGAGACAGGGTCTCTCTCTTTCTGAATTTGGAGTTTTCCACTTTTGCGGCTAGACTAGCTGCCCAGCAAGCCCTGCGGTACCTAGCCTCTCCTGTCCAGTGTTAGGGTTACTGGTACCCATGGCCATGCCTGGACTTTATGTGGAGACTGGGGATCGAACTCATGTTCTCATGACTGCAGAGCAAGTATTCTTACACACCAGCGCATCTCTCTAGTTCCCAACTCCATACATACCTCCTTCATCACTATTATGTTCTTTAACTTCTAACAAGGTTGGATTTCTCAATGGCATAAAAACCCAACACCATAAAGGACTAAATTCCTGCACATTTACTTAGAGCAAGGCTTTGGCTTTGCTCCCCACATGTTCTATCCGAGAAGCAGCACAGTTCTGTGCCTGTGTTAACAGTCAACAACAAGCAAGGCAGGCATGTCTTTTTTCACAGCACTGACAGAAGTACGGAAGACATAAATCCATCTGGATCTCTAGTCCGACAGTGAGGATATGCCAGGCTAATGAACAGGGTAAGTACACAACTGCTCAAGGGCCTCACCCTTGTATATTCCAGTACATTTCATAAGTGAAAGACATGCTTTAATCCTGCATCACAATAATCAAAGCCAAATCCCTCAACCGATTATGCTGGACACACAAGAGTAAGGAGGAACAACCTTGACTTTGCCAGTCTTTTTGTTGAAGAGTGTAATACAATATAATTACTTAATCCACAGCAGAAAGAAAACAATGAAGTTACAAGTTGGGCTTTTGTCATTTTAGTAGAAAGATAATTATGGTTTGCTTTGTGTTGTGTAGCTCCTAGCTTTTTAATTCCCTAACCCTGGTTGCACAGTTTGAAAAGAAGTACTTGGTAATTCAAACATTTTAAAATTAGTAAGTAGCAGTTCAATTTCTAGTAGAATACACTGTCATAATGTCTTAAAGTTCTTAAAAGTACCTTGTATAAAATAAACAATAAGTGATAACTAGTATTATTCTTTAATTTGTAAAATTTAGTATAAACATTCAGAATAGAAAATGTTTAAATAGATTTGTCTTATTTGCTAGGGATTATTAGTAGATTCTTAAGATCTTGTCTTTAATATTTCAATTGTTTAAAGACTAGTAGAAAAACTCCCAAGACAATTCTCCACAAAGTAAAAAAAATTTTAAAAGAAAAATTATTGACTCTTTTACTCAGTTGAAATTTGGCCCTCTTTCCCTCCCATGAACTCCACAAATTAAGATAAATGTGAACATAATAAAAACCCACACTGTATGAGTTAGGAAGATTATATATCCCATTACAAGTCTTGTTTATATACTATAAAGCAAGTTTGAGAGCTATACCTTGTAATTAAAATGAGACATTTTATTGAAGCTTCATGATCATTTTAACAAGCTTTGAAATATTTCCTTTGAAAAAAATTCCTTAGGCATTTCATAATTTTATAAAATAGCAGATTGTTAATGACCACAAGTTTTCCAACACTAAAAACACTAACCACCCGAGAGTTGTAACAACATGCAGGAAGCTGAAGAGATGGTTATGCTTCTTCCTGAGTCTAAGGGTCACATTCTGACATGAAATACAACATATCAGTAAACATTTCATACATAGGGAATGTTCTCAATCAAAACATCTAATAAATAAATGAAGATATTACTCCTAATTGTCAGTAAAATATTGCAATTAAGTAATTGCAGTACAGCAGAGCACACCTTTAATTCCATCACTTGGGAGGCAGAAACTGGTGGATCTCTGAACCCAAAGCTAGCCTGGTCTACATAGTGAGTTCCAGGTTATCCAGGGCTTAACAGAGAGATTCTGCATTTAAAAAAATAAGGGGGGGGGGGGAGAGAAGGAAGGGAGAAAAGGAGGGAAGGAAGAGATTCGATCTTACCTTTTTGTTGATCTCTAGAATTCCTACAAGTGAAAAGGGCAGAACCCTGAACACTGCGAGGTACAACAAAACAGGCGGCTGAGTGCCTGCCTAGAAGAAGGTAAGAACAGAATTATGGGCAGCTCTCCAAAGTACTTCAGAAAACACTATCTTCATGAGTTCAAAATATACATCTGTCCTAGCATTCAATTATACAAAACGTTTCATGATTCAGAATTTCCTTCTATTTAGACTGAAAGTGATTTTACCAGTAAAGGAAACATACTTAAAATGTCCACCAGTCCTCCAGTTCCTAACACACACTGTACATAAACATAAAACACTGCAAGTGGAAACAAGTATTTCTTACCATCAGAGTATGGTGTATTTGTATTGTGAACTGGAGTTCTAAGAATAAGGAACGTAACCAAAAGCATAGTGTTACTATGGTCAGATCACCGATAAGACTTCTATTGGTCTGACTGAACTGAAGACAGACAGTTTCTCAGAAAAAGCTTGCATGACTTATCAACTTGAAGAAGACTACTCCTTTATTTTGAGAAGCAAGTTCCCAACTATTTATTCACATTACAAAATGCAAAATAAGTTCTTTACTTCTCTAGTAAAGAATTCAAGAGAGTAGCTGGGATTTACGGACGGCACAGCTGTTGGCCCCATCACAGCACAATTCCGCTTGAGCCGAAATAAGGTTTGACTATCACGACTACCAATCAAAAACCACAGGAAATAAAAGTCAAAATACAAACAAATCAAAAAACAGAGTGTGACGTTTAAAGCCCCAGAGCCTTGTCCTTTCAGAGACATACTTTTACTTAGCTAAGATCCATGCTCTTCAAATCTAAAGGCGGGTGTAACTTGTATATCTTGACCAAGAACTACTGCTTGTTGGCTAGATAGTGTGGAAACACAGTCTTGAATGCAGAAATGATTACAAGACTTAATAACATTATCAGGTGATAAATAAAGATCTTAATACCTAGGACCATGCACAGTGAGACTGGTTCAGGTGACACATTAGGCAAGACACTTCTGGAATCCTCATGAATGTGGTGTTACTTTGTTACAGTCTTTCATGTTTATACAACATAGTGAGGGTGTGAAAAGAAAGCAATAGTGTAGACAGTAACTACTTCTCCAGCTGGTCATCTCAACAGTGTGAGAAAAGGCCCAAGAGATCCAATAAAAGGCATGTGGTCATGCTATTGAGATGACTTGGCAAGATACAGAAGATGTTTATAAATAACCATCATTAAAAGTAAGTTTAGATCTGGCAAATGGCTCCATGGTGAGGTCTTTGACTCCTGGAACCTATAGGGTAAGAAGAAGTGACTTCTGCAAACTGTCCTCTGTCCTCTACATGTATGCTGTGACATGTGCCCCAAGCCCCACATACATAGATAAATTAGTATAACTTAAAAATTGGTTAATGAGGTTTAAAGAGCTAACCAACAGCTTATTTGGTCCGTGGCATGTACAAAGACTGGGAAGGTAGATAAGAGAGGACCAAAATGCAGAGGGTGAAGGAATGTGGGGCTGTGTTGATAAGAGAATACCTGATGTGGTTATTTACGTAAGGTAAAGAGAGGAACCATTTAATTTGTTAAAAGGTACCTAAGTTAGGTACAGGAGCACACACTTGCAGTCACAGCATTTGGCAGGCTGAGGCAGGAGAATCTCAGTTGGAAGACAGACTAGGCTACACAGCCAGACTCTGTCTCAAAATAAACCAAAACATAAAATACCTCAAACAAAAAGGCACCCAAGAATTCTAAGTTTACCTGAATTCTAAGAACTACCTGACAGTCAGTGTTACAGAATTTAAAAGCTGTTTTACATCAGCACTAGGAGGAACTTGCCAAAAAAGCAAACAAAATTGTTGCTTCTTATTATAGTTTTTTTTTTAAAATATGTCCTGTTCTGAGATAAAAACAAAAAAAATCTCTACAAGAAAAAAAAAAATCTGTATTTTATAAAAATGTTCAATAAATATTTTCTAAGGATTTCCTTATTAGTCACCAACAGAAATAAGTTTCCTGATAGGTAGTTCTAGGCTTTATAAGGTCTAGTAAATTCTGTGTGGTGGTTTTATTTTAAACAGGGTCTCAGTATGCAGCCTTGGCTGATCTGGATCTCAGAGATCCTCCTGCTTCTGTAAGAGCTGGGATTAAGGACTTGCACCGCTATCCCTGACCGATTCTGGATGATTCTTTAAAGACAACAGCTGAGGGACGAAGCTTAGCACTAGAGCAATGTAGGCATACATGAATGCAGAATCTCCAGAAGCCAAAAATAAGTAGGTAGAAAATAGAGAGAGGCCCATGTGAATAGTCTGCTTCAAATTTAAACAGCACTTGCTTTCACAAGTGTGCAAATTCCAAGGACACATGTGTTGAGCACTTCGGACCTGCCGAGCTGCCGCAGAGGCTTTGTTCTGCGCCGACTTCACTGCAATAACCTCTTGAGGGGTGTCCCAGCTCAGGTACCTTTGGAAAGAACAAAGAGGAATCGAATGTTTGGATCAGTCCCCTTACACTCAAAATCGAAACACTATACTTTATTTACTTATCTATTGTTATTTTACATGTTTGGTTTTTGAGATAAAATCTGGCCTGTGACTCTTGAGGTAGCCCAGGCTGAAGGTAAACCAGCTGTTCTACTGCTGAGTATCCAGTGCTGAGATGACAGGCATGAACCACTGTGCTTGGTGTGCTATTTTATAATTAAGCTTTTTTAATAACTTAAATTATAAGAGCAAAGTAATCTATTTTAAAACAAATAACTTTAATAATTTCCTTTAGATCCTTGTATGGATATATCTTAACTTAAATCTTAATTCTTCTAGAGTCTTAAATAACTATCTTCTAATGAAAAAAAATTTTTTTTTGAGACAAAATCTCGTTTAGCCCAGGCCATGAACTTGTTATATTACTGGGGATAACTGTGAAAGCCCCATCTTCCCAGCTCAGCCTTCTAAGTGTTGGGGGTTTAAGAGCATGTGCTGTCATGCCACTTAAAAACTGGTTTTGAGAAAGATGTTGAGATGGCTCAGTGGTTAAGATCACTTGTTAGTGTTGCAGAGGATCCAGGCTGTTACCAGTACCCATGTGGTGGCTCACAACCATCCCTAACTCCAGTTCCAGGAAATCTGATGCCCTCTTCTAATCTCCATGGCCATGTGTATATGTGTGTGCATACATGATGCGTACACACACATGCAGGCAGAACATTAACAATAAATAAATAAGCCGGGAGGTGGTGGCGCATGCCTTTAATCCCAGCACTTGGGAGGCAGAGGCAGGTGGATTTCTGAGTTCGAGGCCAGCCTGGTCTACAGAGTGAGTTCCAGGACAGCCAGGACTACCAGGACTACACAGAGAAACCCTGTCTCGAAAAACCAAAAAAAAAAAAAAAAAAGAAAAAAGAAAAAAAACAATGAATAAATAAATAAGATGAATATATCTATAAAACCATTTTTAACCTAAGAGCATTCAAACCTTAGAAATGACCAGGGCTAGTGGTGCGGTTCAGTTGGAAGAGTGCTTGCTCAGCATGCACAAACCTTGCTTCAACACCAGTACAGAAAAACCTGGTGTGATATGGATGCCTGCAATCCCAGAACTTGAGAGGAGGAGGCGGGATTTCAAGGTCAGCTTGAGAGCCAGTCTCAAAAACGCAAGCAAGCAAGCAAACACACACACAAACAAAACACCCCTCACATACTTGCACGTGCAAACACACATACGCTAACCATTTTAAATGCATTTTTATTGATTTTTTTCACTTATTTTGGTTTTTCAGACAGGGCATTTCTGTGCAGCCCTGGCTGTCCTGGAATTCACTGTGTAGACAAGCATGGCCTTGAACTCACAGAGATCCATCTGCCTCTGTCTCCTGAGTGCTGGGATTAAAGGCATACACCATTATACTCATTTCCAATTTAAAACGGGAAGTCATAAAAAGTATTAAAAATATTACTTTTACAAGTTGCATGCTCATGTTTACTCTAAAATGTACAAGTACTTATAAGTTAGTAGTTACGATCGCATTTCGTGGGTTGTACGAGGACGGAGGCTCATCAGCCACCTACCTCTAACTGCTTCGTGGCTAATTACTTATTTGGAATACAAAGATAAATAACAGGTCATGAGCCTCAAATACTCAACTAGAGCAGAGAACAAAAAGAGTAGATTATAAAGAAACTGGGTCATAAAATACACAAGGAAAACTGGGGACACAGGGCAGGGCTGGAGAGAGGCTTAAGATTTCTTAGGCCGCAGCAGGTCTCTCATTTTTACAACAAAATTTTAAATAATAATCTCCCATTACCTGAATTTGCAATAGGAAGCAAGGTATATTTTCTCCAGGATTTCCCCTGTAGTTGCTGATATACGAAGCAGCCAATTGTGAGCAGTCAGTGCGATGAGTGAGGATTTATAGTCTGATGGGTCAGGAAGTATTTCTCCCTAAAAAACAAACAAATAAACAAAACCAGGGTGTAAAAACAAACTGCCTGACTATGAACAATCTACAGTACTCTATGTCCAAAGAAAATGGCTAGTTACCTCGTCAAATAAGTAAATCACAGAATATCAACTGTACAAATGAAGAAGGTGGGAAAGACAAGGCTGTGGGCTGTTACTTTAACCATTCTTTATGTTTTAATGCTTTTAAAATGTACCATCACCATTACTGTATACCTATGGGTACACAAGCAACAGTGCACATGTGGAGGTCAGAGGACAACTGGGTGGACCCCGCTTTCTCCCTCCACTTGTTTGTTTGTTTAAATGCAAGCTGGCCACATACTCAGAGATCTGCCTGCCTCTGTCTGCCTGCCTAGTGCTGAGACTGAAGGTGTGCACCATGCTCAGCTCTCCTGCCGTTCTGTGGGTTCTGGAGCTCAAACTCAGGTTGTCTGGCTTGCCCCACTGGGAAGCAAGTGCCTTTAACCACTAGTCATCCCACTGGGGCAGCTCAACTGCAGAAGAGAAAGGGGAGCAAATGTGCTGACTTTCAACCAGTAAAGTTCTGAATTGAAGTTGAAATTAATGCAGCATTTGTTTATGTAAAACATGAACAGGAAAGCAGCCGCTGCTGGCCTCTGCAAAAGCTGTCCTCCCTCTCAAATTCCAGGGAAACAACCGTTTGCTTTTATAGTCTGCTTGGTTCCACTTATTTTTGTTGTTTCTCAGGCAGACCCTGTGCAGTGCAGACTATGACCTGGTCCTCCCGCACTCATGCTGATGCTGTGATTTTTAAATGTACTAGCCACTTATACTTAACTCATAGGCAATGACATGAATACTTTTATACTATAAATGACTTATGTATCATTTCATGTAGTTTTAAAATATCTACTATTCCTATTTAGCAAAATTAGAGAGACATTTGAAACAAGTATATATTATAGATTTGAACTATTCTCTTAAACCAAAAGGGCATTTCATATATTATTTCAGAAACAAAATAGAGTACTAATTTTAAAGTAGTTTTGCATTCATATATTAATATGAATACAGTGTTCCTCTGAGTTCTTCATAAAAAAATGTGTCACCACAAATAAAAACAAAATCATTTAAGTGTTTATGGAATGATAGTAGGTTAACTGCATTTTTCCAGGACTGCTCTATATTTTGGGTGTTTGAATTGGTATATTCAATCTTTCTCAATTAAGAAACCTATCATCTCTCTAAACCCCCTCAAGAAAATAGATTAAAAGGCTCTAAATGGTTTAAGGCACAATTATTTACAGCTTTCAATTAAAGAAGAAAAAACCAGGCTTCTAACTTTCTAATTTTTAAAAAGGAGGCTTCTATGAAAAGAGTAATTACGGGGGGGATGATAGTTAAAAAAATTATAGCTTTATGGAAAAACAACAGCCTAGAAAAAAATTAACATTAAATTCAGAATATTGCTACTCATGACTTAGACAGTACTTTTGGTTACAGACTGGGAGTTTTCTTCTCTTGAAGAACGACCAACCAGACTTACAGACTTGTGAACAATTCGCTGTAGTGCTTAAGAGGGTTTCTTAGAAACAATGTTATGGAAAACTTAAAAATTGACCCTCAAAAAAGGGCTGTGATTAGAGGAGTTTGGTACGACGGCTCCATAAGCACTGTGCAGCTAGCAGGATGAGAAGCAGTCTGCTAAAGCCTGAGGAGGAAGCTTACACACATCCCTGTAACTTTCAATGTCCCATGTTTATTATTCTTCCCCAGACCAATTGCTCTTAGTTTCTCTGGTCTTTGAATGCTAATGTCCCAAGGAAATAGTGTCCTGAAGGGCACATGCCAGGGCAACACTGGCCTGTTGCCATAATGGTATGATTTTTGCTACTGTAGCTTTAATTTTTATACTATTATTTTCCTAGCTACAGTCATAAGTGGAATTTATCTACTTTCAAAAAGCCACATAATAGCTGTTCTCACAAAAATTTGTCTTAGTACAGGGGTGAAATGATCTCAAACACCAAGGACGACTGTAAACTACCTCATAGTATTACAAACTTTTAATCAGTTTCTACCTTTTCAAAATTTACCTTTTCAAAATGATCTCTAACTTAAAAGTTTTCATAATAAATTGAACATAGTGATACATGCCTGCCATCCCAGCAGTCAGGGGTGGATGAAGTCCAAGGTTCAAGCTCACGCTCAGCTACACATCAAATCTTAAACTAGCCTAGGCTCATACATGAGCCTGTTCAAAATAAATAAATTCCAAATATTGATAAAAATATATTATGTGTGCATATCTGTAGTGTGTATGTGTCTGTTTATCTGTGTGTGTGTGTATGTGTGTATGTGTGTGCACGTGCACATATGGGGAGGTCAGCAGACAACTTTTGGAACTTAGTTCTTACTTCTCCTATGTGTGTCCTGGTGACTGAACTCAGCCCATCGGACTTGGCAGTAAGCATCATTATCTGCTGAGCTACCTTTCCAGCCTGGAATAATGATGTTTTTGAAAATAATTTTGTAATGATACTGAAAAGACACATTCTCTTCCTGGTTTTCTTGAAGATTTGAGAATCACAATAATTTTAAAATTTTATCCTTGAAATAATACACTATTAATGACTAGTTCTTTTAAGCTAAAATACTTTAAAGGACATTGTGGAAGAGGGGAGGGAAAGGATACAAAAGCCAGATGTCCAGCACATCTGCTATGACGTTGTGTTTTCTATATATGGCAGGGACTTGCACCCATGAAATCTCAACAATACTGCTGCCTAAAAAAGACCTGCACTACGGCAACACTAGCTGACATCCCAACATTGATGGGGAAATCTCACAAAGCCCCAACCCTAGGTGAAGAGCTAGAGGCAATTAATGGCTTCTAAGAGAGAAGAAATCGGCCCTTGCCAGGGACAAGCCTCATCACAGGTTATCCAACACAAAGTCAGCTCTAAACACATATGTATACGAGCAACAGTAAAGGGACTCAACAGGTGCTATTTACATACTGTGCGAGTGTGTGTGTGTGTGTGTGTGTGTGTGTGTGTGTGTGTGTGTGTTGTGTGCCCAATAATCAAGATGAGGCCATGAACTTGAGAAAAAGTGTGTATAGGGGAACACGGAAGGAATTGAAATGGGAAGAGGGTGAGGCAGAAATTATGTAAATACAGTACTCATGTATAGAATTCTTTTTAAAAAATGGGGTAAATGTAAAAATAAATAAATAAACATTTAAGTGTGGGGAAGCTTTAAAAACCAATGCTCTAGAAAGAAATCTCACCACTGGGCATTCCCATAATAAAGCATCCTCAATTTTTTCTGATTTGGAACATTTTGGCATTTCATACAGTTTTCTTGGCTCTGATGCAACACTGGAAAAAAAAAGCATTATTATTATTATTATTATCAATCATTATTAAGTTTTAAATTGAGGTGGTCTTTGCTCAGACATGTCTTTTAATTGTCTGTAGCCCCGGATTCCAACTTTCTATTGTTTTCCTTAACTGTTCTGTGTTTTTTTTCTAATCACAGATTTGTAAAACACAAAAAAAATAAAAAATTTTAAAAAAAAAAAAAAAAAATCAAGAGAGATGGTAAGAACACTTGCTACTCTCCCAGAGGACTCAAGTTTGGTTCCTACCATCCACATCAGGAAGCTCACAACTCTCTGTAATTCCAATTCCAGGGCATCCAAAGCCTGGGGACTCACACATGTCTATGCACACAGATGCATACACATAAACAAAATTAATAAAAATAATAAATCACTTAAACACACATTTTGGCTCATCTTCCAGATTTTCCTTATGTAAATAAAGTTACCTGGAGATTGTTTTACAAAATAGTATTACACTGAATTCTTAATTAAATCCTTAAACATTTACTGTAAAAGTTGGTTGAACTCACTAAGTTTATTCTATTGCTCTTAAGAAGGATAATATATAGATTTTTAAAAAAGGTCCCATTATGTGTTAGCTAGTTTTGTCAACTTCACATACACTAGTGTAACCAGAGAAGAGGGAACCTCAAGTAAGAAAATGTCTATAAAATCATGCTGTAGGAAAGCCTGTAATTTTATAAATTAGTGACTGATGAGTGTAACACTGTGGGTACCATCTCTAGGCTGGTGGTTCTGGGTTTATATGGAGCAGGCTGAGCAAGCCAGAGGAGCAAGTCAGTAAGCAGCACTCCTCTGTACCAGCTCCTGCCTCCAGGTTCCTGTCATGTTTGAGTTCCTTTCCTGACTTTCTTCAGGGATGAACAGTGATGGGGAAGCATAAGCCAAATAAACCCTTTCCTCCCCAAGTTTATTTGATCATGGTGTTTCCTAACAGCACAGTGACTCTAAGACATATTATTTTGAATGAGCATTTGTGTATACAAAAATAAACATTCTTTCTTTATGTCTATTTCTACTATCTTTGAACATACATCTTTCAGCAACTTCAAGGTAGCCTGGGAAACATTTCAGGCGCTCTGACAGCCCCCAACCCCAGAACTACATTTGTCGGGCCATGGAAGGGTGTCCTGGTTTTGGGTTGTAGGTTCGGCCATGTCCCCAGAACCCAGGCTCCTGTCACTAGGTCTAATCTCCATCCCACCTTCACACAGGTGGAGGGCTTGGGGAACAGGCCCTAGAGAGATTTACATACTAATGAGGTACCTGAAGGCCAGAGGGTGGAGTCCATTAAACATTCCTCCCCAGCTCCTCCCCCCTCTTCCCCTCCCTATTTAACTCTGTTCCACCCTGGGTTTTGTGGGGTGTGCATCCAGATCCACCCACCATCCACCATGTCAATAAACCGGTTTTGGAAACCCAAGGACTTCCTCGTGTGTTGGGGCCCGCGCTGTGAGGAGCTGTGGAGAGGCCTTTAGTTAATGAGCAGTCGGGCCTAACTTCCAGCTGGAGGAACCTGGAGCGTTCACAGGCAACTACACACAGCTTGGCGTGAGGAACCCCGAGCTCCCCAGCCAGTTTTTACCTACATACATTCACACCCTCTTTATCTAAAAAGTGACAACTGTATTCTTCATGCTTACTTTTGAAACAATCTTGCTATGGGTGCCCAGGCTGTCCCCAAGCAATCCTCTTTGCCTCAGCTGAGGCTACAGCCCCCTACCCCACCCCCTGCTAGTCTCTACTCTGACAACGACTGAGATTCAGTCATAGATGTCTTCTCTTCTTTTTAACTGATGAACTTTAAAGTTCAACTACTGAGAGGAGAAACAATTTCCAGCATGACATTTTATTCACCTCTGATATTCTCTCTGTAACTCAAAGGTTTAAATCAAACTGAATGTCACAGTAGTGAAAGCAATCTCATGCGATTCTACCTGTGGGTGCAAGCCTCCTTAACAGCATGGTGAAGAACACCTGTATCATTTATCACTACGACGTTAATCAATGGCATTTACTCTGACTGAACTTTTTAAAATCAAAACAACTGTCTCTGACTTGGGAAGGCAACACGCTGGGTATTAATGGTGCCCAAGAGTCACTCTTAATACTGCAAGGTAGATAGTGGGCACCGTGAACATATAAGAGAACGTCCAGACTGCCATCGCTGGAATCAGAAGCTTACAGACACTGTCTTCAGGAAAACTGAAGAAATGATTAAAGGACAACCACTTAAAACCTTCGGTTGTTTTTATAAAAGCATAGGAAGAAGTATTTATTCCAGAAAACCTCCTGGGTTCAGTAAGCACAGTGGGAGTCCACAGTGTTTGGTCCAGGCATGTTCCCTTCCTTCCTTCTAGCTCAACAAGATGGTACCACAGTTCTCAACTGTTACGACTGAGTTCCAGGATCCTTCCCTCACTGCTCTGACTCAGAAGACAATCTCCGGAAATGGGAAGGGTGACACCAGTTTCATCCAGCCCCAGCCATGGGTTGTTGGGGCTGAGTCCTACGTTAGTACCCTTGAAAGTTGGGGCTCTACCTTGGGTGTAGAATAACAAGGCCCAGAGTACACCTCTCCTTGTAAGGTCCAGATTGGCCTTATCTTTCTTCCCTGGCTTGAGTATTCCCTCCAACTGAACTGCTGAGCTTTTACTATCGGAGGAGTCACTGCATCAGTGTGTATGACCGGCTTCATGGCGTTGGCCTGAAGACTGGCTGAGAAAAGAAGCAGGTCACAAGACAGCCCCTAGTTCTTTCCAATAAAACTGACTTTATCCGCAACAGATGGGAGAATTTCAAGTATACGTGCACTCTGTAAATCACTGGAAGTTACATCCAAGGGCAAATGGGTAGATTCACTAGCACTAAAGGCTTAAATTGTAGGTTGGGCGGTTTGCCAAAGAACCAAAAAAAGATACCAACTAGAGTCAAGGCAAACCTCAAAAAGCACTAGTCTCTCTGACTTCTAGTTTCTGGTCCAACAAGAAAAGAACTTAGATGTTATAACTTCTGAGATAGCTTCAGCTGGTGCCCTGCAAGCATGAGGACCCAAGTTTAGAACCCCAACACTCATGGTTTCTGCCCCTTGTAATCCTAGAGTTGTGGACGTGGAAACAGGCAAATCCATAGGGCTTGCTGGCCAGGCCATCTACCGGAATCCTAGCTTCCCAGTTCAGTGAAAGGAGAACCTATCTCAACAACAAGGTATTAGCTCCTGGGGAATACCACTGAAGGTTGACACACAGAAAAATGCCCATAATTTTTACAGATGCAAAGTGAAAGACAAAGAGAAGCAATTCCCTAATTTCTTAATCTAGGTAATGGGTGTGGAAGCATCAATTCACTGAGGTGTTCTCTTCAGCCTGACCTTGAGTGGCTGAGGCTGACTGTTAAATTACTATTTATCTACAAGGACTATACTTTTGTTTGAATATTTTTTTTCTCTTGGAAAAAAAAAAAAGTACTTCTAAAACAAAATATCTGTCTCCTAAGCAGCATCTAATTATTCACAACCCGTTTTCTCGACTCTGGTCTTTAAATGGTATAAAACATCAAACTGCGCTGTTCTATAATTTTGTGTGAAATAAAGTCTTTACAAAGATGAAGTCACCAACTTTAGACTTAACAAGTTTTTAAGATCACATACATTTTCCACCTAGTTTTATTACGGACTCATTTTTTTTTCATCTTCCTATTTCACTAAGCACTAAAGAAGCCACGTGGTTCTATAAAAAACTACGGGTCAGGTGGATTACAGCAAAAAATCATCACCAAGAATTTACCTGCTGACACAGCACCGGTAATTGTCAAAATATATTCTTCCTCTCTCATAGGCTATAGGTGACTTGGAATGAGTTGTCCAAACATTCTTAAATTTAGTACTCTCCTGAAAGATACAAAGAATTTCAGTTTAGGAAAGAACTCAGCCCCCTGCTATAGAACCATCTTAGGTGGGTAGTTTAAATCTACAGTTTTTAACTACATTGTTTCTTATTTTTTTTTCCTCCCTTTGCCCATAGGTGTTGGTTTAATTGGATGCCCAAATTCTGAATCAATTGTTTGCAGGAGGGCAAAAGAAGCTTTTTAAAATTACAGCTTGGCAGCGAACCTTTGAGTACCTATTTTCTAACACCCCATTTGCAGGACACGGATGGCCCTCCCCACGTCTGACCCTCAAAAGGGAAACAGAGGGCATAAAAAACTGCAGCCGGGCAGGAGGTTGGACCCCGGGCACCCCGACTACGGCGGGCATCACCTGGCACACCAGCGCCCGCAGGATGCCCAGGTTCGTCCTCTGCACCACGCCCGCGTCGCGCGCGTAGAAGCCCAGAGCTCGGCGACTCAGCCTGCCGCACACATTGGCCTTCCGGGTCCGGCCCATGGAGGCTCGGGGTCCGCAGGGCCCAGGAGGGGCGCGTCCCTCACTTCCGCGAGGGTTGGATGACGCCACCTGCGAGCCTCAAAGGGAAGGTTGGCGCGGGAGCCCGCAATGGGGACTCGGGACAGAAACAAGAGGTAGCGCTACACGAGTTTGGCGCAAAGGAACAGAACCAACGGCGCCTTCCCGGCCTTTCTTTCTGCTCTCGGGATTGCCGCTGCACCTCGCGGCCCGCCGTAGCCACTCCCTCTCCCGGAAATGTAGTTCCCATGGCCTTTCTCCCCCCCCCCCCCCCCCCCCCCCCGGCTTCTCTTTTTCAGAACTACAATTTCCGTCAGGCAGAGCGGAGGGCTGGCCCCGCCCCGCCCCCAGCCCGCCTCTCCCGTCCCTAATTGGCTGAACCTTAGGGCTGCGCAGTGGGTCGGGTAGCCTTCCGGGCTGCACGCTGTACACCTCGATAGCTTTGGGGGCGCTGTGCAGCCACCTGGTGGTGTCTCTTCACGTGTGTGTCCTGCACCCAGGGAGCAGTCCTTTTCTGCCCTGGTCGTGGGACGCCTGCCAACCCCTACTTTGGCCCTGCAAGGCTCTGGCCACGTGTCCAGAGGGGCGTTGTGTCCAGTGGGACCCTCCAAAGGTACGCCCCGTGGCTTTCCCTCAGCCTTACATGGGACGTTTGTGGATGAGGTTGAGTTAAACATTTAGTTGTATAAACACTATGCTTTTGAATTGTAATTAGTGGTGAAAGATGCTGGTTTTCCCACCAAAGTAGGATTGAATTTCTCTTTCCTAAAGGCTCGCCCTTGTGTGGCCAGCGGGGACCCTGACTGGTTTTGTGGTAATTGCTGTGTTTTCTTCCTCCTTCCATGTTTTCCTCCTTATAGGGAATAAAATATGAAATGTTTGCATTCTTATTGGACTGTCTAAGATAATCCAGGTCGACTTCTCTAAGTAAAAAATAACATTCTCTGTGAACTAGCTCAGCCTGCGCGTTCAAAATTACCAACTAAAAATTTCCATAACTGTATACCAATGCAACCCGTTACCTCATTGTAAGCCCCTTTAGTGTGGTTCTGCATCTCCCACAAAGACTTGGCATGCCACTCCGTAATCTTAAGTGCTTAAAGAAAAAGTCAGTAATCACACCAGCTTTCTGATCGACAGAAGTACAATACCGGATGAGTGTGCTGGGTCAAAATTTAACCGCTTAGTTTTGTTTTGTTGTTTTAAGGGAAAACTCGTATTACCCTTGATGCATTTCCTTCGGAGTCTAGGTTTTTTGTTGTTGTTTTGTTTGGTTGTTTTGTTGGAGGTTTTTTGTCCCCGTCCCCCCCCCCCCCCCCCGATGTTTCATGACTTGCTTATAGCTTACGGTGGAGTGAGTGCTTTGAATATTTTTAGAAAGCTCTACAATAGTTAATTTGGTCATTCATGAATGCAGCTGTCACTAAAACGCTGGAACCCAGAAAAATATAGCTGGATTTTCTTTGGCTGAAGCAAAATGCAAATCATTGCTGAATTGCACTCATCATCTCTTTCTTGTCTTTCTTGTCGCAGCTCTTGTCTTTCTGTGCTCTCCCACCATGGCCGAGCTTGGGTTTCTGTGCTTATTTTTCACATGACTTCTAAGACGGCACTATACTTGACTATTACAACAAAAACAATAGCAAGTAATGGGCATATTGTGATTTAGTGAGTGAGGGCTCTGCTTACTCACGTTCACATATTAAGTCCCAGCAGTGAGCGATTGAGCAGCTGGACACAGACCACCCTTCAAGACACGATGGACATCCCCCTTATCTGCTGTCCCGTCGTAATGGTGCTGTCTTTCTTGGTTTGGATCAAAGTGCCCCCAGTTTCTACCAGATCCAAATGCTTATCATCTGGGAACTCTGAGAGCTTGAGGAGTCTGTTCACGTGCTTCTCCTTCACTTCCATTCTTATTCTTACCAGGATGATACTTCGAGGCCAGTTGTCTCTCAGTGTTTTTCAGGTTTTCCCTGAGTGGCATCAAGCTTGATCACTAAATCAACATAGTAAGTGGTTTCTTTCATCACATTTGACAGCCAGTGAGCAGGCTGGGGCTGTGGGGGAGCAAGAAGGGACTGTACAATGCACACAGCTCAGGCAGTGCCCATTCTTTCTTACCTAGCATTCTGGAATGTTCCCTTCCTGTGGTATTTATGTTACCACTGAGATCCCCAAGGAGAGTCATTAGACTTTCTTTGCCTCTCCCACAATCAAGTACTTTTAATTCTATTTCTGTCCAGTCTTTTCATCTCAGTAGTTTTATGTTTTCCCGTTTTCTATCACGTTATTAATTGGCCTCCTGATTGTTCTTTCTGCCTACACTTGGAGACTCTCGATTCCCAACCTGCGGCAGCTTTTGGAGAGTGATTTCACTAATGCACACAGCTGTCACATCATTCTTAGTGGCTCCTAGTTACCCACTGCAGAATGTCTTAAACCAGAATCCAACCCAGAGTCTTTCATTGTTAAAGTATTTTTAGTATGTTAAATGTATGCAAATATAAAACCATACATAAAGTCATATGTAGCTTTTATGCAACTATAATAGCAAGGCATTTGTAAACTAAATGAATCAGAACTGTGTGACCAGTAAATTCAAGTGAACACTTACTCTTTGTGATCATTGATACTGTTTTGCTGGACCTCAAAAATTCAGAGAGCAAATCCATCTGCCCTGTCTTTTTTGGTACACTTCTCTTACTTTGAGACCTACGCACACTTTTCTAGTTTTGCAGGTAACTCGGTGCTCCAAGTCTTTCTTTGACCTGTGATGAGATTTTCCCTTGCTCAATGTGTCTTGGCTTTCTCGGACCTTCACTGGACAACATCATTTACATACAATAAATGTCTTAGTTACTTTTCTATTGCTGTAATGAAACACCAAGACCCAAAGCAACTTGTGTAGGAGAGGGCTTATTTAGCTTATATATCCTGAGTGACAGTTCACTGATGGAAGCCAAGGAAGGAACTGAAACTCTGACAGAAGCTGATGCAGAGGCCATGGGAGGAGCTGCCTACTTGCTCCTCTTGGATTGCTAGTCCTGCTTTATTATAGAACCCAGGGCCACCAGCTCAGGGATGGCAGCACCCACAGTGGGCTGGGTTCTCTCCCATCAGTCAGTAATTAAGCCTGCCTGCCTACAGCCTAAGGCTGTGACCCTATAATTCAGTTCCTGGTGTTGTGGTGACCCCCAACTATAAAATTATTCTCAGTGCTACTTCATAACTGTCATTTTGCTACTGTTATGAATCATAACAGTTGATTCTAGTGTGTGTCAAGTTGACATAAGACTAGCCAGGGCTTGCTAATTACTCTGCATGCAGCTTGTTGGGTAGTGCACCCATAATCTCAAATGTAGGACCCCAAACCCAAAACAGCAGTTAAATAAAAGGTGGTCCTCTAGATGATCTGACCTATCTTTTTGTTAAAATTCTTCTTTCTTTTTTGAAGTTTTTTTTTTTTTTTTTTTTTTTTTTTTTTAAATCAAGATGAAAATAAAGGTTTCTCTGTCATGTTCATAGTCTGGGGAATACATGCACAGATCCCTAAGGGGTCACAGAGGACTGATCAGAACCCCTTAGTGTCCTGTACAGGACATGGTGCTATCTTTGCCTTGCTACATTCTCAACCTGTCTCTTGACTGTCCTTCATGTTCCTGTTCTAATGTTTGTCTGCTGGCTCAAGCCTTTCTGTTTGAGATTTCCTTCAGAGTTCCCCTTGCATTCTTCCTTTCAGCTGTTATTCTCAGGACTCTTTCACTGACCCCTCCAGCTAAGCAGTCCTGACTATGTCCCCATGGTACTCTGCATGTGCTTGTGGCACTGCATTGAGCTAACCTGGGCAGAAAAATGAGCTGGGATATTGTTCTGCCTCTTTAGCACACTAATTAAAATATGGTTAATGCATGTACATATTGAATGAATGAATGGCCTACAAAACTAATGTGTAGAACCTATGATCAGCAGGTAAGTGCTTTTAGCATCAATGAAGACTTAGTCCCCTCTTACTCTTTAAATCAATAGAAATGAGAAATGCAAATGCCTATGAATTCTAACTTTAAAGCAGCTATTTTTTTTCAGCTGGTCATAGTACTGCACACTTTTAGTGCCAGAACTCAGGAGGTAGAGGCAGCCGGATCTCTAAGAGTTGGAGGCCATCCTGGTCAACAGAGTGAGCTTCCAGACGGCTAAGGCAGAATAGTAAGACTCTGTCTAAAAAAATAAGTTTTTTTTTTATATATTTGTAGTAAGTTTTTTTTTTAATATGTAGATGGTAAAATAGCATTAACAGACACAACTTACAGTTGTGTCTAATTCTCTAATTAAGGGAGTAAAATAAATATTGGTTCTTTTTTACCCCACCCCCATTCTTTTTTTTTTTTATATTAACAAAATACATCTTATCCATGATATTTTAAAGACAAGAAAACATGAATTTGGAAGTTAGGAAAATGCTTTCTGTTTATATGATTTCCTTTTTTTAAAAAAGTATTTTTTAACTAAATATTAAGCACTCAGGCTCTTGAATATTTGTTCAGGAACAAAATTTGAAGCAAGGCCATTGGAGAACATTGTTCAACACTTACTGTCCTCTGCTTGGACTGGGACCTGTTCTGGCACAGGGTATAACAGTGGTTGTGATAGGAGGACCAGCTAGAGCGGTTCTCAACCTGCAGGTCATGAACCCTTTTGGGGTCAAACAACCTTTTCATGGGGGTCGAATATCAGGAACCTGTATATTCATATTATGATTCATAACAGAAGCAAAATTACAGTTATGAAGTAGCACTGAGATGCTTTATGGCTGGGGGTCACCACACTGTGAGGAACTGTGTTAAGGGTCGCAGCATTAGGAAGGTTGAGAAGCACTGAGTTAGAGAGTACTTGGTGTTGCATCTAGTCATTATTGGTTGAAAACATAGAGTTTTTTTTTTTAGCTAAGAGAAATAAAGCTGGGAGCCCCACTTTAGCCAGAGTGGCCAGAGAAGGCCCTCTAAAGGAGGAGCTTTCAAAGGTCTCTAGAAAGAGAGGGTGTGGTGGCTCATGCTTGTAATCCCAGCACTCAAGAGGTTGAGGCACAAAGGTTCATGTGAGTTTGAGGCTAGCCTGGGCTATAGAATGGCACCATGAGACCAGTCTCAAATAAAAGCAAGCATCCAGGCAAAGGGATGCTGAGCTACAGGATTCTTGAGGCTTGTAACCCCAAAGTAGGTTTGCTCTAAAATGGCCAGAAGGCTGGCTTGGCTCTTTTGTGTACAGGTGGGAGATAAACTCAGAACAGTAGGCAGGGACCAAGTCATGTCCAGCCTTTCAGGCTGAAGAAAGGAGTTTGAATTAGTTCTGTTGAGACAGAAAGCCACAAGAGGCTTTGAGGAGGTGGGTAGGATGTTCTAGTTTGTTTTAATGACATCCGTTTGGCTCTAGTGTGAAGAATGCACCAGTAGGCCCAGCTTCTTAAACTGGATTCTACCCGTTATGGGATCACATGTCTGAATGTGGGGGCCATGAGAAGTTTGGCAATAGTAAAAGGTTTCTGAATGCACAACCAAGAATTAATTCAAAAATCAAATGTGTATTGAATCTGATGGGTTTCTGGCAGTACTTGTGTACATTACAGTCTTAGTTCTGAACACAGTGTGCACACTTTACACTACACATGCTGTTACACCACAGAACACACTTCCTAAAGGTATTAGCTCAGATCCAAGGCTATTGTATACTATGAATTGTAGTATTTGTCTATACAAACACTTCTGTTCTTACAGAATCATAATGGTTTAAATATGTAAAACATCTTTGTATTTTCCTACCATCATGCCTCAGTGTGAGGATTATTATATCCTTAGACTACACGGTGTTGAATGTTTGATTTGAAGTTTGCTGTTTGGTTTGCAGACTTGAGTTTCATAAATAAATTGTGAAATGAGTGTTTGGCTTATGATTAGGGCAGAACTTCTAACAATATCTGAAAAGGTCCTTATTGTGGTAAATCTCCGACCCAAATAAGTCCGGTCAAGAAAAACACAACTCAATATTTATGGATATAAACTGCAAGCCTAGATTGGGCAGATTTACCGCTGCACTACTCTATTCACCAGCTATGAGATCCCTTACAACTTGTGATTTTTCCAGGCCACGTTCTTCCCCTCTGTTGTCCTTCCACCTCTGGCTCCTCTGTCATCTCCGTGGCCTCTCTCCCATCAACCTCCTCTTCTGACTCCGCCCCTTCCGACTCCTCCCCTAAGCCTTTTTCTTCACCTCCCCTTCTATTGCCCAATCACTGGCTCTAGCCTCTATTTTACAAATTCAGTTGGACAGAAGGTTCACAAGATTCACTCCTCCTCCGCAGCCCCTCCCAGGAACTACCATCAAAACACGAGGCTGAGGCTATCCACAACAGTCCTAAACGTGTCTCCTGCCAGTTTGTACTAGGTATTTATGCAAAATGGTATCCTCAGCAGTGATGATTATAAAATCTATATCAACTGTGAAAAAAAACTCTGAAGATGTTCTACATCTTATAATGTTACTCAGTCAAGATTTAATTCTTTCTTATTATTTATATGCGTAGCATGTGCACACTTGTGCCTGTGCAAATGTGTGTGCATGTGTGTATGAGTGTGAGTGTGTTTTCTCTCTGATTACCTTTGAGGCAGGGTCTCTCTTTGAACCATGTGCTCACCTATGACAGTCTGCCATGTCTGCTCCCACATTACTGGGTACCAATATGTGCACACCTTTCAAATGCACACCTTGCATTTTTTGTGTGGGTGTTACTATCCAAACTCAGGTCTTCGTGCTTGCACAACAGGTACTTTATACTTATTGAGCCATCTCCCTAGCACTGAGATTTAATTAATTCTATAAAAATACACAGGCTGTGCTGAACATGGTGGTACATGACTTTAGTTCTAATATTCCTTGAGAGGCAGGTCTCTGTGAGTTCCAGGCTAGCCAGGACTACACGGTGAGATATAGTCTTGAAAACAAACACAAGCGTATCTATATCATTAGTATGATGATTTGCTTTCATCTTTAATAAAGTTAATTTTTATTAATTTTAGAAAGTCTCACTGTAGAGGTTCAGACTGGCCTCAGATGTACTGTGTAATTCAGGCTGGTCATCCTGAGGTCCTGACCGCCCTGCCTCAGCTTCCTGAATGCTGAGAGTGTAGTTGTTCACTACCGTGCCTGGCTACAGGTGTATTTCAGCAGCACAGGTAAGAGGATTTCTGATGTAATGGATATTAGGGATGTGAAGAGAAAACAGTTGAATGAGGTTGTGGCTCGGTTGGGAGGGTGCTTACTCTGATATGGCCCTGAGGTGGTTTGTTACTGTACAGAAAAGCAGCTTTTAACTTAAATCATGTAAAAATTGTTTAGAAATTTTTCTATGGTGTTAAAACTCTGTGAGTCTTATTTAAAAGCCCTTAACATGATGTCACAATTTTTTTTTTTTTTAAAGTGAGGTGGTAGAACATAGCTTTAACCCCAGTATTTAGGAGGCAGGTTTAGATGGAGCTCTGTGAGTTTGAAGTCAGTTTGGTCTACAGAACAAGTTCCAGGATAGCCAGGACTAAGCAGAGAAACCCTGTCTTGACTCCCCTCCCCCTCCAAAACACAACAACAACAAAACCTTTTAAAATGTGTCTTTTCCATTCATGCCTTTAATTAAATGTGGGAATGATGTAAGCTAGTGATCCATTTTATTATTTTTCACATACAAGTAGTCACTTGTCTCAGAAACATTTATTATTGAGTAGTCTTCACTTCTGTGTAGATCATCAGTGTTAGCTCTATTATGCGTCAAATTACACATGTTAGCTCTATTATACGTCAAATTAACTTTATCTGTCTTCTGATGCTATAACAAAATCTCTGAGGCGGGGCACTTAAAAAAGAAGTTTATCTAATTCCTACATCTGGAGGCTGCAAGTCTAAGATCCTTTGGCTGAATTTGTGTGACTTCTTGGGAAAGCCACCTTGGCTGTATCACAACATGGTGGACGGCATCATGGTGGAAGCATGGATGATAACGAGAGATCGTATGGTAACAGGAAGCTAGAGATTTAGGGGCCACCCTTGCTCATTTTCTAAGAACCAGGAACTGAGCAAGTTCTGGTGAAAACTATATTAGTCTTTCCCAGGAACAGTGCCTTTAGTGGTCTGCTCACCTTACAGTCACCCTGCTCTTGAAGGTTCTAACGCCTTTCAACATTTCACACTGGAGATCACGCTTCTGTGCATGAGCCTTTGGGGGATACACACCTGAACCATGTTTAAGCCATGGCTTCTTGTCTCTGTTCTGTTCTATTCTTTTTCTCTCTGAGCTAATAGCTGACTAATTATTACAGTCAGTTTTGTAACAGAGCTTGACAGCTGGTGGGGTAAGGCTTATAACTCAGAAGTGTCTTCTTTTTTTCTCTTTTGCTATTTGTACTTTTCATTTTAAAACCACTTAAGCTCCACAGAAAACCTCACTAGAATTTAAAAGTAGATTTGTTTTTTTTTATTTTATATGTATGAACATTTTGCCTGTCTGTATGTCTGTGCCCTGCATGCATGCTTAGTGCCCACTGAGGTAAGATGAGGGCATTGATCCTCTAGGACTGGAATTATAGAGCTGTTCTATCACTTCTAGGAACTGAATCCAGGTCCTCCTCAAGAGCAGCGAGTACTCTTAATGCTGAGCCATCTCTCCAGCTCCCTCATGGGAGTCTCACTGGGATGATATCTCAAACTGAAGATAGCCATGCCTTTTCCAGTTATTCCGTAAACAGTCTTTCCTCATTTCTTTAGATCTTCTTTAGTTTCTTTTAAGTTTGATAATTTTTCCTACAAGGACTTAAATATTTTGCATCTTAAGACTATCATATTCTTAATAAATGTTATATATATATATATATATATATATATATATATATATATATATATGCATATATGTTTGTTTTGCTTTCTTGTAACAGGAACTCATTATGAAGTAAGTTCCTGGGCCTCAAACTTAGTCTTCCAGCCTGGCTGAAAATTATGGTTCTTAATTTGATCAACATTTTGTTTTAGTATGTGATGTATTGTGTGTGTGTGTGTGTGTGTGTGTGTGTGTGTGTATACTTGCCATTATGTATGTTTGAAGGCAAAACACAAGTTTACAGGGTATGTTCTCTCCTTCTACTATGTAGGTTCCAAGGATCAAACTCTGATCATCAGGCTTGGTGGCCGATACTTTTACCTGCTGAGCCATCTTGCTGGCCCAATTGTTTTTTTTTTTTTTGTTGGTTTTTTTTTTTTTGTTTGTTTTTTAATATTATACTTGTTTTGAGTAGATAAACATGCATATGTCTTCTGTAGGCAGAGCAGCCTTGCCAAAATTCGTCTTTAATTGTAATAATGGTTGTTGAGAGCCGCTCTGCCCCATGCTTGGGGGCCAAAATGTCGTGGACTGTTCTGTCAATGTTGGAACCCGCACTGCCAAAAGCCTTGGGGGCTAAATTGTTAGAACCCGCACTGCCCCAAGCTGCTCCAGTCCATGGGTCGGGGTTCAGCAAGAGAAAGAGTGAGGATGGACTTGAAGAATGGAGACCAGACAGGGTGTGATTCAATCCCATTTATTTTTCAGTCTCTCTTCCTAGCCCACGTCCCAAGTCCTGAGTTCCTAGTCCCTAGTGCCTCCAAGTTCCAAGCTTCCAGTTCCAAGTTCTAGTCTCAAGTCTCATCCAAGTACAAGTGTCTAATAATTTCTTCTGTCTGCCTCTAGCCTTTTATATGTCTCACTTCTAAGCCATGCCTTTAAGTCATGCTCTTAAGTCACGCCTTTAAGTCTTGTCTCTAAATCACACCTTTAAGTCTCACACACCCAAGGGAAAATCCTGGGTATCTAAAACAAGATGTTATCAGAGTGTGCTCAGCTGTTGTAGGCTATTGTAAACAAGTCTCTTGTCAGGGTATATGGCTCAAGATGGCTGCAAGGATGATAGCTACCTTCTGTTGGCTCCCCACAAATGGTCACCTGTGGATGTCCAAAGTTTTTTCCAATGTTGATTTCCCTCAGGAAATTGTGACAGTTTGTTAATTCTCTGCTCTTGCCTTTCATTTTAATTTCCCCTTTTTCTATCTTGACCAAAATTTGAAGTTGAGTTTCTACTCTGGTAACAATACTGATAATTCACTCTAGTATTTATAAAGAAAGTAGCTACAACTGAGGATAACATTGCTACCAGCAAGAAGTCTTGATAGGGTTCGTTTTCTCTGCCAGTTAAAGCTAAAAGACAGGAAAAAATCTCAAGTGCAACAGGTAACAGCAGAGAAATCTCAAAACACACAAATAAGCTCAGTCAGAGTCATCAGATGAGGAAAGGCTTGTACTGCAGGTGAGGAAGCACACTCATAGAGTGGACCCAGAAGAACGACTCGGAGCTGAGATGTCTAGTCTTTTCTCAAGGACTGGGGTTTTAAATCTCTGAAGGGTCTTCCTCCCCTAACTTAGGGTTGGTCAGTTTGGAAAAAGACAGGATGGCTGATTGGCTTCCAACCATTGTGCAAACTGTCCTAATCTGCTCAGATCTCCCTGTCTGCCTGCTGGAGAATTTATGTAACTCCTAGTCCCTTAACACTTCGGGTTGCTGACAACTTGTCTTTTATCAGATTAATAAAATTAACTCATTTTCTGTATTGGCTAAACGTTTTGTTTATGTGATCAACTAGACATTGAATTTTATCAGTGCTTTCTGTGTATATGCTGCTGTGGTCTATGTCCTCCCCCCCCCCCCCTATTTTGATAATGTGGTAAAGTTAAACTTAAATGAGCTCATTTAGATAAATGTGGTGACATATTTTGTTTTTGTGCACTGTGGGCTTTGGGTTCCTGCTGGCTCCAGTGCTCAATCAGGTCTGAAATTTTGGTTTCTGAACATTTTTTTCTGGCTTGCTGGCTCAGTGTTGTATGTTGTTAACATAATACATATATTTTTGCTTGTTTACACAGTATTGGGGGAGTTGCATAGCAGAAAGGCTTCTGAGGTATCAAGTTCACCAAATTTCCAGAACTAGATTCCATTTCCTCATATTTTTTTTTAACCATTAAAGCTTTAGTCAACAAAGAGTAGAATCTAAATGACCCTCAGAGCCCCTTCAACACTGCACAAGCAGTCCCGCTTACACGGTTGCAAAGATTGTGTAGTGGGAAGAGCATCACAGCAGGAGTGTTAGGCATATTGTATGACAGCAGCTCACTTACTGAGATCTTGACCAAGTCATCTGCTGAGTGGATACTTTAGGACTGAAGTGAGATCACATATGCTCACAGATACAAACATCATGTAAAGGCAAATCATGAGATACAGATATGACACCCAGTGCATTCCCTCAGAGAAGGTATGTTGGCCTCTGTACCGGGAGGCTTTCCACAGAGATCTCTGGCCTGGCCAGGAGTGAGGGTTCAGGCCAAGGGGATAGAGTGCGATTAGGGAGGGGCAATTGCCTCCTCTGCCTCTGCTGCTGCCTCTACCCGAGTCTCCACTGTTGCCACCCAGTTGCTCCTAGGTGTTGCACCCATCACTCTGCGCTGAGTCAGGCGGGGCTGAGCAGGTGAGAAGCTGACTAGCCAGCAAGGATTTTGGAGAGGTTCCCAAAGGCGCTTGGGGAGAGCAGATCTCGTCCCAAGTGTTACAGCTCTTGCCACAGAAACTCTCAGACGACGGATTCTCACACACCTTTACTTCTCCCGGATAGGATTCTTATATACAGTTTTGGGGTGGGTCAGGGCCTGGCTGCAGGTAACTCCTATTGGCTTGGTCTGAGAACTTGGAAATACCTTATCTACATGTGGGAGGGTCTGAGGCACTGTTCCTAAGTGACTGATGGTTGTAGACCTCTCTGTGGGAGGGTCTGTGGAAGGTTGTAGCTAAGTAAAAGGAGCCAGGGGCCCAGGAGCAAGGCTGAACTCCTACTGTCCCTGAGGGTCTCCAGGGTTCAAGGCCTGCTTGACCAGGTGCCCAGCTGCCTCTCACAGCCCACTACCCCACAAATGTATACCAGGAATAGAAAGGGTTTAGTAATGTACACTGGGGATTGTTCTTTTTAGGGTGGTAAACTGTTTTATATAAAACAATAATGATGGTATATTTGCCAAAACTAGGATCTCTACATTCCAGAGAGAGGAGGCGAGGGAAAGAAGGAAGAGTAGGAGAGGGAGGGGGGAGAGGAAGAGGGAACATGCACTAGGATCAAACCCAATCTCTTGTATATACTACATACTCTGTCACTGAGCTATGCCCTCAGCCCTAGGCCAGAGCTTAAGGTATACATGAGCTAGGAAGAGTGAGGACAGAATGCAGGTCATGAGGGAAGAATTTAACTGTGTATACATATATGCAATGTGGGCTGGGAATATGTAGCTTAAGGACGGAACACTTGCCTAGCAGATACAAGCAAGAATACTTGCCTAGCATCAAGCAGATGGCCTTGAGTTCCATCCCCAGTACTACCCCACCACTCCCTATACACAAAACAACAGCAAAGTCCAGAAAACCAGAGGCATACGGTGGTTGTCCTGCAAGGGGCTGGGAGAAAAGCACTGGTGTGAGCCACTCTGTTTAAGACTGGAGGTATTGTCATGGTTGCTGGGGAGACAGATAGTACTGGGATAGAGCAGGGATAGATAAAGCAGGGATCCCAGTACAGGGGTCCGTCCCCCTTCCCCTTAGGGACCCCTGCTCAGATACAGCAGGATCCATGACTACACTGAAAGGAAGATTTCAAGACCAGCCAGAGTAAGGCAAAGTTCGAAGTTCATTAACATAAGAGAGTGTACACACTTTAGGTTTAAATATAGACATTAGAAAGATGCACACAGTTTGGTCTATAATGGCTATGTATGTGATTCTATGGGTTTCTAAATTGTTCGTGGAGTGTAACTTATAACAGTTTGAAGATTAATTAGGCAAAGCTTAAAATTTAAATAGAGTTTAAATAAGTAAAAATTGACTAGGTGTTGGGAGGCAGAGGCAGGCAGATCTTTGTGTGTTCAAGGCTTGCTTCATCTACATAATGAGCTCCAGGACAACCAGGGCTACACAGTGAGACCCTGTCTCAGAACGCACACACACACACACACACACACCACACACACACACACACACACACACACACACACCACACACACATACCTTAAATATATTTCTTATTGGGCGGTGGTGGCGCACACCTTTAATCCTAACACTTGGGAGGCAGAGGTAGGCGGATTTCTGAGTTTGAGGCCATCCTGGTCTACAGAGGGAGTTCCAGGACAGCCAGGGCTACACAGAGAAACCCTGTCTCGGGGAAAAAAAAAAGAATTTAAAAAAAAATATATTTCTTATATTCTTAAAGAATTTTCTTTTATAAATGAAATTGTAAGATGTTTTAGGGGTTTATGACTGAGAGACAGGTACTAACACTGGTTTTTGGTGGTGGTGGGTTTTTGTTTTGCTTTGTTTTTTGAGACAGGGTGTGTGTGTGTGTGTGTGTGTGTGTGTGTGTGTGTGTGTGTAGCCAGGATTTCATTATGTAGCCCTGGCTGTCCTGGAATGCGCTCTGTTGAGCAGACTGGTCTCAAAACTCAGAGATCCACCTGCCTTTGCCTCCTGAGTGCTGGGATTGAAGGCGTGCACCACCACTGCCCGGCAGTACTAACACTGTTAAAATCAAGCTTATATTTGATCCTAAGTAAGTATAGTTTGCTTATTTTATTGTTTGTTTGTTTTTTGAGACAGGGTTTCTCTGCCCTAGCTGTCCTGGAACTCACTCTGTAGACCAGGCTAGCCTCAAACTCAGAAATCTGCCTGCTTCTGCCTCCCAAGTGCTGGGATTAAAGCGGTGCGCCAGCCACCGCTGCCAGGCTAGTTTGTTTATTTTAACATCCTTGATTGACCAGTTTTTTCAAAAGGCAATGTCGACTCCATAGGTAACCTGATTCCCAGTCAATAGGAAAGGCAAGCTAACTTCAGGGTGAGGGGTTTCCTTCCCATCTCACGTCCCCTTATTTCTTTCCCAGTGTTTCTAGATTGCCTCTGTGTGAGGTGACAACAGTTGTCATTCTTCCATGGGCATTGGAATCGAACAATTAGTGATTAGGTGGTGGTGATGAGAACAGGGTTTCTTATGATCAGAGTGGAAAGATTTAGTTGAGAAAGTAGGGAAGCTAACTCGATGCCTCTAGTCGTTAGGGTCAGGGACACTGCTGCTGTTAGAGAGGAAGAGAGAGAATTGTAGGTTTCAACATTGTTATGTTAGAAAAGAGTGGCAGCTTCATAGAAGGGAGCTTACCTGAGGTTACCCTTCAGAATGAGAAACAGACTCACGGCCACAGACAGCCAAGACCAGGTCTTGAAACGGGAAAGCATTAGAAGAAACAGCCACCATGTGTAGCCTGATGGAAGTCCTGAAGAGATAGACCTTTCAGTTCCTGACACAAGAAAGAGTTTCTGACACTTGTAAGTTTTTGGGTTTTTTTGGAGGGGGATGGGAAAGAGGGCAATAAGTTCCATACCACATGATGCAGCCTGGCCTAGCCTGTGTGAGAGGAGTCACAAGGCAGGAAGGCACAGATAAGAATGAAACCATGAGCATCGAGGGGAGAAATTTGGCTTAATTTTTCCAACCTGCAGTCAGCTTTTTCCTGAGAGGAGAGACGGAAGGGGGCGTGGCCTGATCTGTGAGGCAGCAGCTCTCCCTCTAGTGGGTTCAACTTCTAGTTTGATGGAGATGTAGATGTGTATATATGTAAACATTTGTAGCCACCGGTGGGAATCTGGTCAGTTGGTTGCTTATATACATGGATTTGCTTGCTTTGCCAACCAGGAGGGTACAGAAGCAAAGACAGCCTCTCACTCAGTGCCCAGATTCTAATAAAAGGAATAAAGGCTCTTTGGAGAAATGGCTGGTTGTAGTGTTGGATCAAGAATAAACAAGATGAGTTCGTAGCAACCTGTAATATCAGGAAGTAGAAGGTGCTAAAAACAGAAGTGTAATGATGGAGGTATATCAAGGTGTGTGTGTGTGCGCGTGTGTGTTGCTGTTTTGGCTATGCTGGCTGGCCAGCATGTCCCCAGGATCCACCAGTCTCTGCTCACAGAGCTCCAGGGCTACAGATGTGCACTGATACACTCACATTTCACATAGGGGCTAGAGGTTCAAGCCTAGGTCCTCATGTATACACAGCAAGTGCTTTACCCACTGACACATCTCCTCAGCCCCAGCCCCCACTTCCTTTTGGTTTTTAAATTTCCATGTTTTATTTGAAGGGTATAGCCCAGTATCCTAGTGTGGCCTTTCCCGATCCCTTTTCTGGTTTCTCTTTTTAAAATGTTTTTAAATGTTTTTATTGTTTGACATAATAACGAGTTACATTGAGCCATTTTCATACATGTACATGATGTACTTTAGCCATATTCACCCGATTACTCCCCCTTTTCTCCCTCCCACGGCTGCTAATCCTTTATCTCTTCCCAACCAGCAAATTCCCCCCTACCCAGCCTCACCCCCACACGTTTCAGTGGTTTTTGTTTTTAACCCAGTAAGTTTTATTAGTGGTGTTACAAGAGTGTGGGTTCCTCACCACTGAAGAAAATGCCTTTCTGCCCCACCAATCATGAGCTGTGTGTAAATACTCAAGGAAGAGTGTGAGGTCCTGTGAGCTCCTCCCCCTTTCATGACACAGCATTGACCAGGCTGACATTGTCCACTTTTGTGCAGATAATCCCAGCTACTGTGAGTTCAAAGCTGCAGTTTTCATGTTGTGCCTAAATTCAGCACACCACTCCCAGTCACTTCAGGCTCTTACAGTCTGTCCATCCCTTACTCTGCAGTTTTCCTGAGCCTTAATGGTGGTGGTGGGGTGTGATACAACTCTCCCACTTACAAACTGTATTGATTATTAAAGTGGAAGTGATGTGGAGGTCAGAAAACAATTCAGTGGAGTTGGGTCTTTTTCACCTTTTTCACCTTTGTGTGCCATCCAGGGATCAAACTGAGATCACCAGGCATGCACACCAAGTGCCTTTCCCTGCCGAGCCACGTCACCAACCCTGGATGCCCCACTATGACTGGACATCCGGCAGTCATTTATTCTCAGCACATTGACCTGTTAAGGGCCTTTACTGTCCTCTGACTGTGCAAAAAGAAGCTTCTCTGACTGAAGCTGACACCAGCATTAATCTGAGTGTAGACCATAGTGGTTTCTTTCAAAGAACAGAATGAAGGGGGAGGGAGTGGGGAAGTGACACCACAGTAAAGGAATTCATCAAATACTGACTGCCTCAGCCGGGCATCAAGGTTAACAGCTGTGACAGTTAACAGTGGGGAGCAGTGCTCCTGATGGGATGTGTTGTGTGGTATCTAGCATGTGTGAAGGCCTGGCTTTGCTCCCCAGCCCCAGAACAAACCCAAAGCAAGCCTCATACCCTCACTATTGTCCTAAGAAAAATGTGATAAATATCCACCAAAGACAGTCTACAAAACACCCACTCCTCAAAACACAGGGTCCTTGAAATACAAAGTGTCACTTTCAGAAACAGACCCAGAAGACATGGCAGCCAGTTATAATGTGGCATCCTAGCTGGGATTCTGAGAGAGAAAAAAAGACATTGCCTGGAAAGGAAGGAAAGGAGGATGAAGCATGTAAATTTGTAATAATGCATTTCTACTGTTGTTAGTGGTAACAAATGCCCCAGACTCTTTCAAGAGCTGAACAGGAGAAGCTATGGCCCATGTGCAGGCACTCTGTATGTCTTTAGCTTTGCAATAAGTCTAGGACTGTTCTAGACTGTTCTTTAAACTTTTGCGGAACAATTATTTAAGCTGTTAAGACAAAGTTTAAATAAATTCTTTAGAGGTCTAACCGAGATCCCAGGATGAGAGGATTTAGAGAGATGTGTGGTAACATATACTGATTCTGCTTACCACCACCACCTTGTTCTTTAGCTTAGGGCATCTTTGTAGTTACAGCTGGATCTCACTGCCTTGTTCCTTTTCTGCATATTGATTTTGGGGTTGGCATGTCAACCGAGCTGTATCCTCAATGCTGCATTCCTTAAGGGGAAAACAGCAAGATTGTAAAGATTCACAGGAAAGCAAGACCAGAACTTGAGAGCCCCTCCCTTTATTAATGTACATGAGTGTTGTACTTGCATGTCTCTCTGTGCACCATGTGTGTGCCTAGCACCCAGGCTGGTGACAAGAAGGCCTTAGATCTTCTAGAGCTGGAGTTATGGACAGTTGTAAACCACCATGTAGGTGCTGGGAACTGAACTCATAACATGTGCAAGAATAAGTGCACCTCACCACTGAGCCATCTCTCTAGTGTGAGAATTCTTAACTTTAGTATCTTGCTTTGCAAGAGGCAGTGACTGAGTGATGCTAAAGCCTGGAGCCTGGCAGGTCCTTCTTTCTAAGTGCATATACTCCTACAATAAGATTCTGATCTTAACTTTTTTATCTTTAGCAGATTTCTGATTAAGATTCTGGTTTTTTAAATTTTAGTTTTGTTTTCGTTTTTGCTGTTTTGACATTTGTTTGTTTGTTTGTTTGTTTGTTTTTTGAGAAAGGGTCTCTCTGTATAGTCATGGCTGTCCTGAAACTTGCTATATAGACCAGGCTGGCCTCCATCTCAGAGATCTGCCTGCCTCTGCCTCCTCAGTGCTGGGATTAAAGATGTGTGCCACCACCACCTGGCAAGATGTCCTATTTTTTGTTTTGGTTTTTGACTCAGTATCTCAGGTATCACACTCAGTGTCTCAGGGATCACAGTCAGTATCACACTGACTGGTGTGAAACACACCTTTGTAGTCCAGGCTGGCCTTGAACTTGCAGCAGACTTTCTTCTTCTACCACTCAAGTGCAGGTGTGAACTGCAACTGGGTGAGCTGGAACTCAGTGCCAAGCACGTGAGGCAAGCCCCTTTACCTGCTGAACCATGTTGTCAGCCCTTTTTCCTTTTTTAAAATTTTGAGCCAGAGGCTCAGCTATGTAGCCCTGGCTGGCCTGGAGCTCAGGATCCCTCTTCCTCAGCCGCTGGAATCTTGTGGGTTATCTGTGTGGTACACCACGCTTGGGTTTTTTATGATGCTTTCTTATTACTACTTTAAGTTAGTACACAAAGTCCTACAATGTCTTTGACTGAATAGATTCACAGAGCAGTTTCATTTTGATGTTTCTATTTGGTAAGAAAAAAGAAAGCAATGGTTTTAATCAAGAATTGTCTTTTTCAGCAAGCAGTTCCAAGAACCAGTTCCCAAATTCCTCACTGAAAATCAAAAGGCAAATAAAATGCCTGTGACTGGGAAGTTGTCTCTCTGGAGATGCCCAGCAGAGGGCGGGAGAGCTTTCCCGGGGTGGCTGCCGCTTCCTGGCAAGGCTGGGCAGACCTGACTAGGGCCATCTGTGTTTGCAGTCTGATGATTAACAAGTACTATAAATGAATCGATCGTGGTGCATCAGAACCACAGTTGCTAAATGAGGAGAGAAAACGCCATAATGCCAAGTGGCAGTGTAGAACTCTGGTCAGTAGCGGATGGGAGGAGAGGGAGGAAGAGGGATGCAGGGAGGTGTTCCGTGCTTGGTACCAACCAAACAAAAACAGTGGCTGTAGCTACAATGACATGGTAAGCGGTTAATGACATAAAATGCTGACTATCCCTGCTTGATCGTTACATATTTGTGTATAGTTTTGAAGGAAAAGCAAAAAGGCAAGGTAACAAATGCCTGCTATGGTTGGTGAATAGGAAGTTTCTAGATCAATGGAATTTGATATTCTAATGGGGCTTCTGAAACCTTTCTAGAGCGAGTGCCACCTAGTGCCCAGGCCAGCTGCCTCCCCCTCCTTCTCTCTACTCATGGATAGTATGTAGAACTTGTATACTTGTAATTTTCAAAATAATTGTTCTGTAAGTACAAAGGTACTTTGAGAACATTTTTGTTGTTGTTCTTTGAGAGGTGGAGGCAGGAAGATGAGTTCAAAACCAGCCTTTGCTACAGTTTGCAAAATTTTGCAATTTTGAGGCCAGCCTGGGTTACCTAAGACCCTGCCTCAAAACCAATAGACCAACAAACAAACAAACCCAGGAAGGAACATTTTAAGGTGTGTTGAGACCATCTGTGAGACTGAATTAGGACCCATCTTCCTAGACAGTTTCTGCGCATGCGCACATATGTGGATGCCCATTCCAGAAGAGGAGACCATTCAGAAGGTTTTGTTCCTTCTTCTCTCCCCTACCTACTTAGAAGACGTTTTTCTGTATTAATAAGTTTAAGGTTTTGGCAACGTTTTTCGTGGATACTTGGTTTTCTTCTCTATGGATATGCATTTAATAATTTAACCAGCATTATAAAAATAACTATTTATACTTTTCTACCATATGTACAAACAGTGCTGTGACAAATTTTTAACATATTCTGATTATTTTACAGAACATCTTTCTAAAAATAAAAATTTCTATCATGTGTTGGTATAGTGGTGCATATGTTTAATCCCCACACTATGGAGCCAGAGGTGGAGGCCTAAGCAGATATCTGAGAGTTCAACACCAGCCTGGGCTACATAGAAAGTTCCAGGCCAGCCTGGGCTACATAGAGACATCTCTCTTTCCAGATATGGAAATAATCTGACAGACAGTTATTGTTTTGTTTTGTAGGTGGATCAAAGCTTTTTCCATCCTGTGTGTGGTTTTGTAACATGTCTTAGTATTATGGAAAATATTAGTTCATCAATTGTAGTGGGTCCTCCAGATGTTGACACATTTTCATTGTACAACAATAAAAAGTATTTTACCCTTAGCATAGCAGTGCACAAGTATTAGAAATCTGCTACCTCCCAGTGGTTGATCCGTTTACTATAATTTTATTTTATTTATTTATTTATTTATTTATTTGCCTAAAAGCTTGAATTCTATCAAAGACAATGCATGGTGTCTGTTACTTTCCCAACAAACGTACTTTGTTTACTTTTTTGGAAAATGACAAAGTAAAAATTGTGCTCCAAGAAGACACTTTTTATGGCTTCGTTAAAGAGATGTGTGAGTATCTGGCTCCCCTGAGAATACAGTTAGTGAAGGAGACAGTGAGTCTCAGTGTGATTTGTTGCTTCTGGTTTGGTTTAGGCCAGCCTGCTGTCACTATGACCATATTGTCTGTCCGCCATCAATGGACTATGGCAAAGGTGAATAACGTATTAATATTATTATGATACAAACCTTGACCTCTGAAGATCCTTGGTGAGTCTTGGAGGTCTTCAGAGACCACACTCTGAGAACCTGAGTTCTCAGTGGCTCACAGAAGCTGTTCTTTCACCCGAGAGTGGCTTGGGGATCATTTGTGACTCAGTTCCTATGAAACCTGAGAGTATAGGTCTTCTGGGGTGTGTGTGAGAAAGTTCCTTATTCCTAAAAAGAGACCGAAGAAAGAAGTGGTCCTTTTCTTCCTCTGGAGGTTGCCGTGTCAGTGTGAGAGCTGGGACTGCTGCAGCCATTTTGTAACAAACAAGGGCCTCAGCCTTAGGATAAAGAGATCCCCAGAGGCATATGGTCAGTGTGGTAAACATTTCTGCATGACAGTTTGCTCTTATTCTGTGGATGGCTCTTCAGGACATTAGCCTGTTTTTACTGGGGTCATCATTTCTACTTGTTTGCTAAGCATTCCTTATGTTTGGTAGTAAAACATCCTAATAGTTTACAGATATCCTCACCACCTTTTATAACATTTCCAAAATCCTTTCTCATGCATTTTATGTGTTCATACACATAAGTGTGCAGGTCAATGCACCTGTGTGTGCACGTGTGCAAATATACTACTCTCTCCTTTATTGCCTTGAGACAGGATCTACCACTGAGCCTGAAGGCTGAGCCTGAAGGCCGCTGTTTCCTCCAGGCTGACTGGCAGTAAGCTGTCTGCTGTCTCCTGCCTAGGATTTCAGGCACACACAGCCATGCTGACCTTTCACCCGGGGTTTAACTCCTGGGTCTTCCCGCTGGCAGAGCAAGCACCCTTATTACCGTTGAGCCATCTCCTCAGCCCCGTCGTTGTGTCTGTCTTTTCATTTTTTATAGTTTAGTATCGTGTTTAAAAGATTTTTTTCCTCACCACTTTTTAGAAATATTTGTAATTTCTCTATGCCTATTAAGGTATATTAGGAGCTGGAGAGATGGCTCAGAGGTTAAGAGCACTAACTGCTCTTCCAGAGGTCCTGAGTTCAGTTCCCACATGGCAGCTCACAACCATCTGTAATGGTTGCCCTCTTCTGGCTTGTAGGCATACATGCAGACAGAACACTCAAATACATAAATCGATAAATCTCATATTATATATATAAATGTGTGTGTGTATTAAAAATCTTATTTATTTATTTATTGATTGATTGATGGATTTATTTATTTTGGTGGAGGGGTGTGTCTGTGTGCCCTGGCACAGGTTTGTGCAGGTCAGAGAACAACTTTCGAGAACCAGTTCTTTCCTACCATGTAGGTCCCAGAGATGGAACTGGGACTGTTGACTAGTGGAGCCTTCACTGCCCTGAGACGTGATTGCTTTATGTTCAGAGTGTAATTTGTCCGCAGTTTTGATGTTCCATGTGGAGTGCAGAGAGACTATTTCTCCCAAATGGCAGGCAGCCCATTTTCTTAATGTACTTCTTTGAATAAGCCATTTCTATCTACTCCACTGACTCAAAATACCAGCGATTACAGGCGGGCTTTTTATGGGTATTTTGATCAGTTTCTGGACTTCCAAAATCTCTTGCTTTTGCTGTGGCATTAGAGACATGGCCAGGACTCACTGTTTTTTATAGGACGCTATGAGGTCTGGCAGAGAAGCCCACTCCCACTATACTACCCAGAGGCCCTGCTGGGTCTTGCCACATGCCCCTTTCCCCTCTGATATTCTCTTGATGCTTCTGTATGCTTGTTTTTTTCCCCAAATGAACCTAATATACTTACATTACTTGTTCAGATTCCCCCCAAAACACTTTCAGAATTTTGACTGGGATTACTGTAATTTTATAGACGATTTTGGAGAAAATTTACTTTGTTTTCTCTTCTACAGCCATGAATCTTTACCTCCAGAAATTCACATACTGTCTTTTCATTAAAGTACTCATCCGTGTCATTCTGTGGAGTAATTCTTTTACCAGTCCTGTATGCTGTTTCTTGGTTGGATTTGTAAAGATCTTGCCCTGCCTGCTGAGGGGGTGTGTGTGTGCTCTTTTTTTTTTTTATTAAAAAAAAAAAAAAAAAAAAAAAAAAAAAAAGAACATTTCTTCTTGTTTGTTTGGTTTGGTTTGGTATTGGCTCTTCAAGACAGGACTGTTCGAGAACTCACTGTGTGGACCAGGCTGCTCTTGAATTCACAGATATTCACCTGCCTCTGCCTCCTGAGTGCTGGGGTTAAAGGTATGCACTGAAGAACATTTTTAAAAACACTCAGCTCAAAATGGCTTCTTCAAGCAGAGTGCACCGTCCTCTGTGGTGTTACAGTATGTGCTGTTAGGTAGATTTATAAGCTATAACTGTTGAAGGCTGTTTGAGGAAGCAGAACACACCAGAAACTGTTATCTTCATGAACCTGATCTCTGGAGCTGGTTACTTTGGGAATTTGTAGCAACAAGAACAGCAACAACTCAGAGAACAAAGGATATTGTCCTAGTGCCAAGAGCTTGCCCCGGTAACTATGGAAGAGCGGATTAGCCTGCTGGGAGCAGCTCTGGAAATGGCTTTCCGAAGCTATCCCGTTATTTTTGGGAGAAATCGTAATGTCTTGATATGACTTATTCAAAGGGATGCTTATTTTGGTCACAGCTACAGTTTAGTTAAGCAGCATGCAGACCCACTGTGTTGTCAGGCAGCAGGGAGATGGCTGACAGGTGTTAGGTTTTGTTGTTGTTATTGTTGTTTTTAAAGAAGCATCATTTAATCAGATTGTTTTTGTGTTAAATAAGATTCAAGTTGCCCCAGGCAGTATGGATTGGCAAGGTTTCAGCTATCTGGGAAGATGAAATTTGCCAGCTTTCTAAGGCCATTTAAAATAAACAAACACATTTCTTTTCATCCACATTATGGATTTAAAAAGCATGTGTGAACTAGCCTGGTATCTTAATTACCACTTAAAATGTTCCTATGGAGAATGTGCTTCTTGGAGCGGAGGGAGATGTAGCTGTATTGGTGCAGGAGTCCTTGCCTAGTGTGCCTGAGGCTCTGGGTTCGATTCCCCAGCCCCACTTGAAAGTGGAAATGGGGCTATGGGAACTTGAAAGTGGCTCAGTCCTGTAACCCCAGCACTCAGGAAATGGAAGGAGTTAAAGTGCTGGGTCATCCTTGGCTACATGTAGTTTTAGGCCAGCCTCAGCTAGGAGACCCTGTCTCAAGGAGGAAAAAGAGAAAAGTGCTTGTGAGTCTTTTGCTGTGTTACAAATGATTTTAGGAATAAGCCATTCATAGCCTGGAGATTACTAAGACTTCTGTATATAAGATAAAAATGGAATTAACAATCTTGTTTTCTGTCATAACATTTTTATTCATGGAATTTTCTAAATGTTTTTTGTCTGCAGTACTAGAGATTAAGCCAGGACCGTTCTGTGCTAAGCAGGTACTCCAACCAGAGTTACAGGGCCCCAGCCCTAAGCTATCCTCAAATGTGCTAGTTGTTGTTTTAGCTTATATGGTGTCTTGGGCTAAAGTTTCTTATGTGTCAATGGCTATATTCTTCCCTGCCTTGGTTCGTGGGCATCATCCCAAAAGTGACCTTTCGGGGTGTCCTGGAAGGAGTCTGTGAGGACAATGCCTCCTCCCTCGAATGCTGGCACAGCCAGTGTTACAAGTGTTCTGGGAGACCAGAGCATGTTCACATGTACAGTTGCATTCCCAGCTCAGAGCCTCTATTCAGAGGACTCTCGGGGGATATCTGATAAGATGCTTCCTCCTCTTCTGTGTTATTCAGTTCTGCCCCTCCCCTCCCACCAGCTTCATCGGTCTATAATAGGTCTTTATATTTCCAGGCTCCTTAACTATTTTCTCATCTATGCGAGGCCCACCTGATCTTCACCCGGTGCTAGTCCTCAGGGGACATGGAACACAAGCAGCTGCGTCCTCTTCCTGTTTCTGTCTGCATTGTTGCAGCAAGAGACGTGGTATTACTGTCAGTTTGACTTGTCCCAACTGAGCCCTTCAACACCGAATTACTCACAGTGGTTGGAAGGGATTAATTATTCACTAATTTTATTGTGTTTCTTTCTCTTCTTCAAGCATTAAGGGGCATCCTTTAAATTTTTTCTGGAGGACCGGTGGGGTGGCTTGAAGGAAAAGATATTTGAACCAAACCTAATGATCTTGGTTCAGTTTCTGGAACCCATATGGTAAGAGAGAACCAACTTCCTCAAGTTTCCTTCCGAGCTCTATGTGCATTCTTCTCTCTCTCTCTCTCTCTCTCTCTCTCTCTCTCTCTCTCACATCACATGTGAGTGCGGGCACTCTAAACGAAGTCTTTTTAAAAAGAAAGAACTCCATTTTACATATGAACCTATAGGCTTAAGCACAGTAAGTAGCTCTTCCAAAAATTATGGATGGTAGACTACCAAATGCCAAGTGGCTGGTCTTGTCATCAGCTTTAGCATTCTTTCCCAGCCCAATTTGTTGATGGTTTGATCTTTGGCCTCCTTGGGAAGTTGAGACTCAATAGCGATCTTAAAGCTAAGAAGCCTCCTGGTGAAAGCTTGGTCCTATAGCCACAGAACCCTGTGGACATTCCTAGGAGAGCCGCACTGATGCTAACAGTGGTAAGTAACATTTGGCTGGCATCAAACGCCTGCCATGAACCCAGCACCATGCCCATCTCCGATGCACTATGCCTGTACCTCATGGAAGCCTCCTGTATTTTGACATCATCATATTGGCCACATTTATTGAAGAAATTTAAATGATCAAAGTATCATGCTGAAGTTGTGGAGCTGAAATAGTGACAGACCCCAGATGCAGCTCAATCCGTCACCACATTGAATACCACACTTCCCAAGAGTCCCCCGTGCTCCTGCCCAACTTGGAGTGGTTCTACTGCTAAGGAGAAGTAAGAGTAGAATCTTCTGGAACAGAATTTCCCAATACCCATATTCCTCAGTGTCGAGAAATAAAGGACTGTTCCAAGAAAAAAAAAAATTCTCAGATTCCTGGGTTGACTTAAATGTGTTTACTATATTGTCTGTGAACACAAATCTAGGTATGTGCTCTTTATGCACAGAGGGCCTATTCAACTATAAAATCAGGATAAGTACAAACACTGCAACAAAACCAATAAAACTCAAACTAACAGCATTATACTGTGACTGCTGTTTTTCCAGGGAAGCTAAATTGCAGCTCTCATTATAAACAAGGCAATGGCCATCTCCACACAGGTTCTTTTGACTTCGGCCCATCTGTGCTGTTGTGTGCTGTGTGTCTGCTCAATTCCCTCACCACCTTTCTCTATTCAGAATACCGCAGAATCTTTTTACAGTGCACTGTATTCTCAGATGCATCATTTACATATTACATCTGTGCTGCTTGTTGCCAACAAGATCATAAATGCAAACACAGGCGCTGAAACCAAGCAGCGGTTACACGTGTGCTCCTGTTGATTTCGCTTTTAGATTATTATCATAATAAAAACCCAGCGACATTATCATGGAACCCTTGTCTGACAAAGCCTACTTGAGAAGGCATGCCAGTGGGGGAACCGGCTGCCTTGCAGCAGAGGGGAGTAAGGTGGTGAATGCTGACCGGCTTTGAGCTTTCCTCAGTGCCAAAGCGTTTCCTTTTCATAGATGTTTGTGGCTTTGTGGTCTTAGCCATGTTTAAGAATCTCTCACTCAAAACAGTGTGTCCCTCTCATTGTTAGTGTTACTGCTTTTGTTACTAGGAGACTCAGAGTAGCCAATTTAGAAGGCTTCATTACTAAGCAGTTTCTCCTGTCTGTCCTGGCCCTTTTTTTTCTGTTAAACCTGGGCTGCCACCACATCAAGTCCATCAACCACTCGGCCTCTTTCATGTGTTTGTTTATTGCTTGCTTACTTATTTCAGTGCTGGGAAATGAATTTGACCTTGTACATGCTGGATAAATGCCCCACCACTGAACTCCATCTCCAGCTTTCAGAGACTGAGACAGAGTATAGGGACTTCAGGCCAGCCTGAGCTTCATAGTGAGACCTTGTATCAAGTGGGAATCATGAGAGACAACAGAAAGATGAAGCTGATTTAAATAACTATGGGAATTTGTTGGCTCAGTAGGAGTGAGAAGACAGAGGTGGGACTGGTTCCAGTGAAAATCTGTGTGATCATGGGACATAGCTTCTCATCACCGTCTTAGTTTTCCTTACTCATAATTGCCTTTCAGCTTGAATTTATATCATGCTCTGCTGAGGCCGAGTCCAGTCGTATAAAACACAAGTGCTCTCTTGCCATTCTAGTTCCTGACCCATCTGAAACTTCCTGAGCTCATTCTTTAAAAAAAAAAAAAAAAAAAAAAAAAAAAAATTCTTCTCTCATATACTAATTACATCCTGACCACAGTTTCTTTCCCATCCTCTCTTCCCAACTCCCCTGCTACCCCTCCACCACACACACCTCCCACCCTAGATCCACTCCTCTTCCATTTCCCTTCAGAAAAGAGCAGGCTTCCCAGGGACATCAACCAAAGGAGGCATAAGAAGTTACAGTAAGACTAGGTGCCTCCCCTCATGTTAAAGCTGGACAATAGGAGGAAAGGGCTCTCAAAAGCAGGCAAAAAGAGTCAGAGGCAGCCCCTGCTCTCATTCCTAGGAGTCACACAAGAACACCAAGCTACCATGTGTGCAGAGGATCTAAGTCAGATTCTTACAGGCTCCCTGTTCGTTGCTTCAGTGTATGTGGGGGCCTATGAATCCTGATTAGTTGGTTCTGTGGGCTGTTTTCTCGGGGTGTCCTTGACATTTGACACCTCTGGCTCCCACAGTCCTTCCTTCTGCTCTTCTGCAGGATTCCTGAGCTCCAGCTAATGTTTGGCTGTGGTCTCTGCATCTGCCCCTATCAGTAGCTGGAGCCTCTCTAATGATTCTGCCAGGCTCTAGTCTACAAGTATCCAGTGTATCATTAGGAATTGTTTTGTTAACCCTTCCTTCCTTCTTTTTGTTTTTGTTTACTTTTTGGGTTTTTTTTTTTTTTTTGCCAGTCATGCTTGGTTCCAGCCTAGGTCTCTGGGCTGTCTAGCCTCTGGTTCCTCACCCTCCAGGCGGTGTCATGTCAGGTGTGGGCTCTCTTCTGGTGTGGATCTCAAGTTAGATCAGTCGTTGGTTGGCCACTCCCACAAGTTCTTCACCACCTTTATTCCAGCACATCTTGTAAGCAGGACAGATGGTAGGTCAAAGGTTTTGTGTCTGGATTGGTGTCCCAGTCCCTCCACTGGAAGCCTTGCCTGGTTACAGAAGACGGCTGGTTCAGGTTTCGTATCTCCCATTGCTAGGAGTCTTTGTAAGTTCCAGGGAGTTTCCATTGCCCTAGGTTTCTGTCTCTCCCCTGATATGTCCCCCAATTCCAGTTGTCTCTCCCAGTACTCCCTTCCTTCATCCCCCCTCCCCTGTGCACACTTGATCCCTCCTGTTTCCATCCCCACTTGCCCCAGGGCACCAGTCCACTCTCTAACTCTATCCAGGGAAATCCATGCAACCTCCCTTGAGCCCTCCTTGTTACTTATCCTTTCTGGGTCTGTAGATTGTAACACGATTATCCTTTAGCTTACAGCTAATATCCACTTATAAGTGAGTACCCTACCATGTTTGTCTTTCTGGGTCTGAGTTACCTCACTCAGGATGATTTTTTTTTTTTTTTGCCCCATTCATTTGCCTGCAAATTTCATGAAGTCATTTTTAATGACATTTTTCTTAAACAACCAAGCAATACTCTATTGTGTAAATGTACATTTTCTTTACCCATTCTTCAGCTGAGAGACATCTAAGCTATTTCCAGTTTCTGGCTATTTCAAATGGAGCTGCTATGAATGTAGTTGAGCAAGTGTCCATGCAGTAGGATGAAGCATCCTTTGGGTATATGCCCAGGAGCGGTATAGCTGGCTATAGAAGTGTTTACTCTCACCAGCAGTGGAGGAGGGTTTCCCTTGCCATGAGCACACTCTTGTTTGTTTTTGTTTTTCAAGACAAGTTTTCTCTGTGTAGCCTTGGCTGACCTGGAATTCACTTTGAGAATACATTGGCTTCGAACTCACAGAGATCTGACTGCTCTGCCTCCTGAATGCTGGGATTAAAACTATGCACCCCTACCGCCTGGACCTGAGAACATTCTTTACTGTTGGCATCCTTGTCTTCTAAACTCCCACCAGAATGGCCCATTAAGTTCTGCTTACAAGAGTCTAGGATTTCTCTAGCCAGAAATTCCAACCTCTTTCCATTCTTCCATCAAACCAGTTCCCAAGGCCTGTGAACCACATGGTCAGATCCATCAATCATCCCACTTCTTCAGACCAGTGTTCTGTATTAGTTACCTTTTCTTGTTGCTATGCAGAATACCTGACGCGGGCAACTTAAGGAATAGTTTATTCAGACACGTGGTTTGAGCGGTCCAGCCTGCTGTGGAGACAAAGCATGGTGACAGGAACTTGAGTTAACCGATGATGTTGCACCTGTAGTGTTGAAGCAGAGAGAGCAATGCCACTGTTCCTCGGACTGCCCTGCTCTTCTTCCTTTATTCAGTGTATGCGCCTAGTTGACAGGATGGTGCCACTCACATCCAGGGGGAGGGGCCTTCCCTCCTCAGTTAAGCTTCTTTGGAGACACCCTCATAGACAAGACGCTCAGAGGTGTGTCTCAATGAAGACTAATGGCTTACAGTGTACGAATGCGACATGTATATGCACACATCTGCAGATGTTTTATTTGTATTTGCTTTGGTCCATATTAATCTAAATATGACTTCATGTTGGTGAGCTCAGTTCTAATCTGGGACCGTTTGAACTAGGGCACCTTCTCCCTGTGTCTTTGACCTCCCACTTGAGTGTGAGAAACCCGGCTTCTGCCATTCAACGTCTATCCATTGGCTGCTGAATCCGTTTGCCTCCAGGGCTGCAGAGCTTTCCCGAATAGCACAGTGAGCCTATATTGCCTCCTGTCCCTTGTGCTATTCATTCTCCCCATCCAGAGCTACTCAGCATAGCACCTCTTCCAAATCCATTTGTAGTTCTGCAAACATTCTGTATGCCTCCATACCTCCTTTCTTCCCTTCCTTTCTTCTCAAAAAAGTCTGTCAGTTTTTAAAATTGGGCCACTTTTTGATATGTGCTCTCAACTTTCTTTCCAGGCATTCAGTTAACACTGTTCACATTACATTTTTATTTAGTTACTGGGGGGCATACACATGCCAGGCCCCTGTGTGTGGAGGTCAGAGGACAACTTACAGGAGTTAGCTTTCTCCTTCCACCATGGGAGCACAGGTCCTGAGGCTTTACCTACTGATCTGCTTCACCAGCTATCTTGTCTTTTTTTTTTTTTCTCTCTCTCTCTCCTTCTCTTCTTTCTGCCTTCTGCATACTGATTCTTACCTGAAATGCCCTGGCTTTTACCTTTATCTCCCTGGCTATCCCTTACTTTTTTATTTTCTATTTTTGTCTTTTGGTGTGTGTGTGTGTGTGTGCGTGCGTGCACACACACGCACGTGTGCTTTTGTGATGTCCATGAGTTGATGCACATCTGCATGTGTGTGGGTACACATGCATGTAGAGGCACAGGTTGATGTCAGGAATCACTCCCGATTAGTTTCCACTGTATTCAGTGAGGAAAGGTCTCTTGGTCAAACCAAGGGCTCACCAATGTCGTATGTCTCAGTAGCGAGCTTGCTCTAGGAGTCTGAAGACCAGAATGCCAACAGAAATGTAGATAGTAAAGACTGCTCATGATATTTCAGAGGGGCCAGGACTCTACTGGGAACTAGAGTTGTGAGAGACTACTCATGTTCTATATTAATGTCCTTGGCCTGAGCAGAACATAGTATAAATTCAAGCTGAAGGCAAATTGGCTAATACATTTCCACTTTCTGAGGCTAGAATTACAGGGAAGCCACCACATCCATTCTGTGTGTATGTGGGTTCCAGACAGTATGAACGCCTGTCCTCATACATGCACTGCAAATACTCTAACCACTGGGCCATCTCTCAACCCCCTGCTCATTCTTCTTTGCTCAATATAAATACTGCAGGTATCGCAGTCCTGAGACATAGGCAGTAACTCACAGCTCACAGTAACACGAACACAGCTCGCCCCTTCTTCTGTGCTTTAACACTGGACCACACTTGCCTATACTCCGTTTCGCCTTTACCACATATTGTCTATAATTCATAGCATTCTGCTTTGTTTTGATATGGTCTCACTATATATCCTAGGAACGTGTTGGGTTGCTCAGGAGGGCCTCAAACTTGAAATCCTCCTGCCTCAGCCTGCTAAGTGTTGAGAATACAAATGTGAGCCCTCATAACCAGCAATTATAGGTCTTTAAAATAGAATTGCGTAGTGCTACAGCCTCTGACAATGTAAATCGCATCTGATTTTGAATTTGTAGATATACATTCACTTGAATACATTTATTCATTGACAATATAGCTCAAGTTTTTTCGGATCTAATATGCATTTATGAAATGAAAGTTTTATAATATTCTCTTCTCAGCCAGGATAATCTTATTGATAAAGGAAGTCCAAACATGACCAAGTAAATCTTGCATATGGGCACAGGTGTCTCTAGAGAGAGACCTCTACAGGGGATGGGAACAGAGTAGGACTCCAGGGTCTTAGCCACGCAAGCTTTGATCACACATGTCATGGCTCCTAATAGATGCGGATGCACATGCCTCAGGACCGTTTGTTTGTCAGCGCACCAAACTGACTAGTGATGAGAGGACTGAGTTAGCAGAGCCAGGCTGACTCCATGACAAGCTGCAAACTGGCAGTTTGGGAGGAGACTAGGCCTAAGTTTCTGTTTCCCAGAAATGAGAACCCAGAACCAGGAACCTGTGGTCAGCCAACCACAGCTGAGGGCAGCCAATCCGAGGCCACCTTGTCATCTGTCCTGAAGTAAGAATAGGTAGCTAGAATGAATAAGTAAGTAACCCTCTGGGAAGTCTCCAGAGCCTAACCAATTGTAGAGTCAGTCAGACTCCTAGAGATAGAGCTGACCAATCAAGGTAAAAGGGCATGTACCCCTCCCTGGAATTCTCCTACCTGACATAAAACCTGGGTCCACCAGAGGTCTCCATTCCCAAATGGGGAGAGCCCTGTATGCAGAAAATTCAGCTGAATAAAAGCTCTTTGCTTTTGCATACTATCTGAATCTTCAGCAAATCACAGACCCTAACATTACCTCCAAATGTTACTGTAGTGTAGACATGTAAAAAACCAATTGGATGAGTTTAAACCAGTTTTATTCTCATTCATCATAATGTATATGACATTCCCAGATTGTCTGAAATAGTAATCCTTTCAGATATTTTGGATTGATGGGAGTTCTTGAAATCTCTAACTTATTCTCTTATTCCTGAGTCCTAGCAGCCTCCCTTTGTGTGGGAAAAGACTGATGTAGCCACCTCTCAGGACGACCCTGGAGAGCAAACACTAACCATGAGATTCCCATTTTGAAGCTGCAGGGTGACTGACGTCATAGCATGATCAAAGTGCTCTGCAAGCACTTACTGTAATTATTGTTGTTGTTCTGTTCTTGCTAATAACCTTATTTATACCCCGAAATTATAATCATGCAAAGAAAGATTAAAACAAGATGTGCAAGTTGCGGAGCTGTTTGCCTTGCAGATGGTCACCCTCGGAGTTCTCTGAAATTGCCAGGGTTAATTGAAGCTTCAGTGTTCGCCTCAGTGTAGTTGATACTTAAGTGTTTCTTACCTTTTACTCTCCAAAACAGTGCAATAATAGCACTTTCATTCCCTCTCATTAATGCTAACCTCTCGGGTAATGTTTAGTACAGCTCTATCTAGATGATGTTTGCGCCTCTGACTAAAACTTTTGTACCAGCTTACCAGCTGAGAAGAAACGCTAAACAGTCACAGAGGTAATTTGTTTATTTAAAAGAGGCTCCGAACCCAGGAAACTCTGAAGGGGAGTTAACTTTTAAGCGGTGGGCAGACGTTTAGCATGCGATTAGCGCTCTTCTCTTCCCCGGCTCCAGGGAACCCAGACAACTGGGAATCATTCTTGGGGAGTCTTACAAATAGGTTTGCCTGGAGTCAGCACATTGCTCCAGGGTAATTCTTGAGAGTTTCCCAGGAACAGAATTTCTTGCTCTGTTTCCTTGGCGTGCCTCTTAGCGTTGGAGCCCCCTGTAAACTTAGGATAAAGCTTAAAAAGCCGGAAGTTAAGACCTCTTCCCCTACGCAGCTGTGCTGCTTGCCCAGTGGAAGAACCTGTGGTAAAATGTTTCTTTCGGTGATACAAGGGCTCTTTGCCCGTCTCTTGAGGTTTGAGCTCTGTTAGTACAAAGAAAATGTACTCTCCTTGTCTGGGGCTGGGAGCTCCCAGCTGCATTTGTTGTTGGCTGTTTGATGAAGGCCCAAGAGAAGATGCAGCAATGAGAAAGGAGGAGGAAGAGAAGAAACTCTGGGCCTCCTTAAATCAGTTTCAAAAAATTAGCAACTGGGTGAAAACCCAAGAATCAGTACTGGGATACATTTGGTAGATGTGGCATTCAGAAGTAGTGTGCACATGAGTCTGTCTGTCTGTCTCTCTCTCTCTCACATGTGTATATATTTTCTGTAATATATATGTATATATGTTTTATAAGTAATATAGGTTTTATAAATAAGATATTAATTAATTAATTAATTAATTAATTTAAAAAGGTGTTCCAACACAAAAGGGTAGGGCTGGAGGAAGGGAGGGAGGGAGGGAGGAAAGGAGGAAAGAGTAGAATGTAGCCTCTGTTAGACTGCTTACACTGGAATCAAGATGTCATCAGTTCTTATTGGGTAATAAGTGAGTATATTTATTATTCCAGTTCAGAACACAGGTTTTCTTTGCCCTTTATTGATTCCCCCCCTAAAATAATACCCTTTGGTAGAAATAGAGGTTACAACTAATTGTGATTACAGATATTTAAAGGTTGTCCTGGTGGTCCAGGAGGCTTCTGGAAGACTTAGAGTATAAGGATTGCTTGAACTCCAGACTGACTTTAAGTCTAGCCTGAGTAACTAGTGAGGCCTCTCAGAAACATTTTTTTCTAAAGTGTGGTAGGGAAGGGGGAAGGAGCTAAAATTCAGTGGTAGAGCATAGAATGTGTAAGACCCTTGGTTCAATATCTAACACTAGACCAAAACCAAACAAATTTGAGGAAAAAACTGTATGTGTACCGAACACATATAGACTATTTACTTATCCCTGTTTCCTCGGTTATAGAATATAATAACTGTATAAGCCACACTTGCTCATATAGTATAACTGAATATACCACACTTACATTGTATTCACTAGTCTAAGCAGTGGAGGAAAAAGCAAATGGAGGAAGGGCTTAGAGCCTGGCTTACTGCCTTGTGCTTGGTGTCTTAACACAACAAGAATAAAGTATGGCGGGAAGCTGGTTCTGTCACTAATGTGCTTGCCAGACAAGCAGGAAAACCTGACTTCAGACCCAAGCACCCATGTCACAAAAACCTGGGCATGGTGGCTTGTGCTTGTAATCCAGTGTGAAGAGGTGATGCCAGGTAGGTCCCTGGTACCCATTT